>NC_073744.1:135280595-135503095 GCF_029784135.1 Toxorhynchites rutilus septentrionalis | reverse complement strand
AGATTGGTAATGGTGAAGCGTTTCTTCATAAACCCGTGCTGATATTCCGAGATTAACGATCGGACTGCCGTGTACAGCTTATCGTGTAGCAGTCTTTCCAGGACTTTCGCCGAACAGTCCAGTATCGAGATTGGACGGTAGTTTTCCACGCTGTGAATGTTTCCAAATTTGAAGATCGGGGTTATGGATGCTAGCTTCCATGACTCAGGAAAGAGGCCGTCAAGAAGTGATCGATTGAAAATAAACTTCACAGGGATAGTCAATGATGCAGCACAATTCCTAATGAAGGAAGGTGGAATGCGATCCGGACCAGGACCTTTCGAGGTGTCAACAGAAGAGAGGGCTTTGAAAATATCGTTGTGGCTGAAGGTGATTTGCTGTAGACGAATATCAAAACTCGGCAAGTTATCGATGTATTCCTGCGGAGTCGGAGCCTGATCGACTTCGTAAACGGTTCGGAAGAATTAGCAAAGAGATTAGCAGAGCTAGCAGCGTCAGAGGAGCTTTGACTACAGTATGTAACGTACACTGGAATACGTGCAGAGCCTTTTCGGGAATTTACGAAATTCCAGAAAGATGATGGATTTATCTTGAAACTACTCTGCAAATTGTCAATGTACTGCCGAAAGCGAAGTTCATGTAAACCACTATACTCGGCTTCAGCCAACTGTACAGCAGTTTTATTTGCAGCTGTTTTGGAGCGGAAATAACGTTTCCGAGCTTTTCGCAGACGGTTACGCAGATTACGGAGTTCGGGATTCCACCATGGTTGTGTGAAATTTAGGGAGGGCTTACATCTTTTAACAGGAACGGTGTTGCGTACAACGCAATATAGATGGAATGAACCAACCAACAGCCAGCCGTTCCATCTCCCCAACACAGACATCACATCCGATCATCGACGAAATAAATCCCCCCAACACAAATTGGTATAAATAGAGGAGCGCAATCGAGAACAATTCATTCCACATCCAAACTCTGTAAAGTGAACATCGAAATATATATAATAGTTGAATTGTCACACACGTGTTTCTATTGTGTAGCTTGCCAGGCCTTTCTCGCCACAAAAGTCTTTTTTAAGACTAAAGAGTAAATAGTAAAGTTTTCTACAGTCCACTGGTTACCGTTGCAGTAGTTCTACTGCCCCCACCTGAGGAAATTCCCACCGACGGGATTTCTTCACCGTACCATCGCGTGCAAGGAGCCGCGATCGGATATCACCCGTTCCGTAGCAAACAAACGGTGTCTTGAATTATTTAATATATGTTGTCGTAGAAGGCAGAGACGGCTGCATCAATGTCAGAGAGGTCAAGAAGCTCTGTCCAATTCAACGAGCCGATTCGCTCGTTGATAGCGTTAAAATCACACCGTGCAAAGTCATACTCACTGCGAGCTGCTGGAACACCGGGCGGGCGGATCTGGCCAGGCGAATGGACGTCAGGTTTTAAAAGTAACGGCTTATGATGATCGTATGATTAAAATAGCAGATGGTGGATCAAACAGCTCAATACCGTCTGAATCGCTAACGAATACCAGGTCAAGTAACTTGCCATTCACATTGACTAGATCGTTGATTTGCTTGTGTCCAACGGACAAAATGGACTCGACTAGAGCAAGTTCTTGTTCAGACGATGCATTGAGTGGCAACAGGTTTTTTAGATTTTACTCGATGCTTGCGCTGTGGGGAAAGAGCAACAAACAACATGATGGGCATTAGTCTTTATGGTGCAGATATGGCAAACTGGTAAGCTGTGCTGGACGGAACGGATGAATACAGCGAGAACGCTTGGAGGAAACTAAAAAAGATAACGATATTGTCACTCACAAGCAAAATTCACGCGTCGATTATTTTGGTCATGTACGCTTTTACGATTTAAAAGTACGATTTTGAATTTCATATAAGGTGTTTCCATCATTGCAATTAAATTTTATTCTAGACAATTTTTCAAGGAAGGAAGCTGAGATAATTCATGATGTAAACAAATAATCTTCTAGTGGGAAAGCAAAGTGAAAAAATGTGTTCTAGTTGCTAATGATTCCGGATTCTTTCTACCACTAGAACTTTTCAGAAATTCAGTTCAGTTTATTCTAGGTTTTTGTAGTGCTACAAATAGGAGTTTTGATTAGTTAAATTTACGGATGAACAGTTAGAACAATTCAAATCAAAAGCAATTGTCCTCAAAGTCCTACGTCGAGTTTTCGTCCGTACCTCTAGGCTCAGACACTTCTACTTTTATGACTACAGGAAGGGTGTGAAAATCAGAATCTAAAAATTGAATATAACAAAATTATGCAATATTTCGAATGCTTATACTTGTACATTTCTTCATAGTTCGCAGAAATGTTCACATCAATCGATTGGAAATATTTCTAAAGCCAGCTACGAACCTCCAATGTCGAGTGTCGAATATTCGCGTTGGAAGGTAATCCGTTCGTTGTGGATAACCTTCCAACGCGAGTGGCACGAGTCAAAGGATTCTTGTCATTCGTTGATTCGACACTCGATGACATTCGATACAGCGCTACACGATTCGTCCGAATCTATCTTTGACAGATTGGTTTGTTTACAAGTTTTAGATGAAGGAACTATGAAAATGATTCATAAAATTCAAAATATTCGGCGAAATATTGCAGTTTTATAATGTTGATTTCGAGCATTTCTAATTTACAGCCCGATATTAGTACAATTGCTACGGCAGCAATTTCAATACTCTCATCGTCATCCAGTTTCCTAACGTTTTTGATGATAAATAAAAACAATAAACATTCGATCCAAATACTCGCCGATTGTTTGGACCGATTGCATTGAATCGAACATTCACTTCACCGTGTAGCAGTACATTCGTCACAACATTTGTCGATTCATCGAATCAAATGTTTGAGTCCAACGTTCGAGTGAAACGTTGGACGAATCGTGTAGCGCCCGCATAAGTATCATCATTGTTGCAACAAACTATCGAACTGTTTTAAAGTGTCTAGTATTATCTTAAAGAGAATCACTCATTCTGATTGGTCCAATCTGTGCCGACTAATACTAGAAATAACTTAGCAGTGAGGTATAATTTGAATATGTCCTCAACATTGCGGAAACAATCGGAGCTGACCATCGTGTATCATTCGATCCATTGGGAAAAGAAGGAAGCATCCAATTAGTACTGCTTCTGCTGAGCTATATCTCAGTTTTTCATTGATACTGATCGTGCGGAAGAGATATGTAAAATTGTTTGCTGCAGAATTAACCCTCAGAATAATGGCCATGGGATTGTAGGACAATCGTGCAGGTGCTAAGCATGACCGACTTTTGGATGCCGGCCAATTCCTTCTCCATATTCAGTACCGTTTAGGCCCCTAAAAGCGTCTTAGGTACGATTCCAATTTCAAAGAGAGTGGCTGGGACAATTTTTTTTGCCCGAGCTGATTGCACATCCAACAGATATCATCAACATCTCGATGCCAGAAGTACCACCTGCCGTTTCTAGTTGACGTAATCCTCCCGAAGAGACACATAGTAGCTGTCAATGATTAAAAATGCCTCTCTGTGTGGTAGGATTCCTGGTCAGTTTTACTCTATTCGAATACTCCAAAACTGAAGGTCACTAGAGGAACCGCGAAGGTATTAATCGCGGTGAGGTATTATTCACAGCATTGAGGAAAGTTTTCAGAGCACAGTTCACTCGGCTTCCAGCTCCGTCTTGATGCCGAATTGGCGAATCTCAGTGAGCTGCCGGAATCAGAGATTCACCGCAACGCATGTCTCCCATCAAATCGCCGTTGTAGATCTAAGACAAGACGTGACAACTGGCTTCTTACTCTTCTTTCTGCATTTTCGTCGACCAAGTGCTAGATAACAGGAAAGCGAGATGTGAAGGTTGCCAAATGTTATAAAACTTCGGAAGATTATTTTCCAATGAAAAACATGTGTTCTTCGTATCATGTATTTTCTGAGCTGCACCATTTTTTTGTGTTAATTCTTCAACCGAATGTCACATATTTCAAACAATAAGTACTTTCCTGTTATTTTGGTATGCAAAAAAATTAAATGTGAAGAGATAAAGTAAACTAGAAAACGCAGATTTGATAGTAGGAGTATATGTTGAAATACATGAATTAAATTCATAGTTCATTTTCTTTATCAAGAGATTATGGGCCTTACCGTTTACACTTCACGATGAAATCGAAATGAACGACGCGCCATTAAATTTCGTTTCACGAGATAAAGAAAATTATGCGTTTTCAGGTAGAAGAATGAACCCTTTTCAAATAGAAATTATGAATAAAAATTAAATTTTCCGTATCAAATTAGTGTGAATGTGAATGGAAAACTTTGCTTTCTTCATTTGGTAAAATAATTTCGTACAAAAATTGTATTTGAAGATAATTTTATATTATAATGATAAGTTTTAGTGAGAATATCGGAAAGTGTATAGAAAATGGGTCAAGTTAGGGTAAGAAAGACGTGCTTCAAGTAAATAAATAACGCCAAGTAAAAATTTTCATTCAGATTTTAGCAATTTAAAAGTGCCATCGGACTGAGTAGTAAGGCTTGTTAAAAACTAATTTCGTATCCAGATGTCGGCACCGTATTGTTGTCATCGCGGATACACTTCATTTCGTTTTCGCCATGAAGTGTATACAGGAATAAGGCTTTATAATTCAACTATGATATTGTTCAAATACTAACAGTACTGAAATATTGATGAAATAATACATTCCCAAAATATAACATAGCGTTTATTCAAGTTTTTTTTTGTAGGTATGCATGCTTTGTTCAGGTTCCAACATGTTTTTAAAATTTTTCCTGCTGCCTTGGTTGTTATTTGTTATTTGATCCTAATTTTATTGCTAACTGCTTTACTGTTGGAAAATAATTGAATGTTCTTCTCTGCTAGGCCGCTGCTATTATGCTATGCTAGATGGCAATCACAAAAAGATGTAGGGTGGAAATTCCGATGCAATGTTTCCCTCTCTTCAGGAACTGTGCACCGGACGTAACAGAAGCGAAAATATACAAAGAATCCATAATAGAAATTTTCGCTAAAATGAAATGTGAATGTAACTATTATTCAATTTTGAATATATTTGGAAACACTGTGAAAATGTTGGAAATCCCATTTTTGTATATTTATCTTTGTCAATTGTTTTCCTCACCAACCAATCAGAAGCCGAGTTGCAAGTAGTCCGAGTTTGACAGAAGAAGTGGTCCGGAATCGGCCCCCTATTGTCATGTCTCGTCTCAGTTGTAGATCTAGTAGCCTCCAGATTCGTTGATCTGTCCTTTCAAAAAATGGACACAGCTGTACTCGTCCAGACCAAACTTCATTTTTGACGTAAGACTACGTCTTTCGTTAAGGGTGCCAAATCAGGAAACAGGTCACTTTTTTATGAAATAAAGTTAACGTTTGTGCTAAAAACGAATTATGATATGCTGTACATCACGACTCCCTAATCCGTAAATGGTTCAGATTAACGAAAACCGGAAGCTTTACCATTTTCCCATACATTCTGCCCATTTGTGTGCTTACCTACCCGAACCGGGTAACAAATACGCTCGTTACAAACACATGTCTTGAGGAAGACAATTCATTCCCGCTCGATACTCGTCAGCAAACGGTGTTCACTCTTCAAACATCAAACGTTTCTGCCTGTCACACACCACTTCTCGTTTGATGACGTAGACTGAACACCGTTTGCTGGTGAGTATCGAGCGGGAATGAATTGTCTTCATCAAGACATGAAAAGCAATTAGAGTTGATGTTTCCACAAGAGACTTTTCAGGGCTAGAGGCAAATAAACTGAAAAAGTTTGAAGCCTTTTTAATACAAAAAAAGAACGTATCGAAACTGCCCGTGCAGCGATCGTTTTACGGAGAATAAGAGAGGAGAGAGGAAATATTGCGATTTATGCACCGCCATTTCTTGATAGATCGCAGATGGAATCAAATCGATAGGGATTTTTCTACGCACGAATTACGGTAAAAAAATTGAACATTCTTCGATACTAACTTTTGAACAACAGAAAAAGTCAAGTCATGATCTAAATGACAATTCCGCGTTCTTATTAATCAAACGGCATGCGCAAGTGCAAGTAATGTAGCGATAATGATGCTTAGCCCCGTTGCCTCTACCGTAGGCATAAATTACGGAACCGCGAGATTTTCTGCAAGCCATAACAAGTAGGTTAAGTCCCTTAAAAAACAAGAATCGAACAGAAAAAAGTAGGGTAGGTAATGTCATGAACATAACCGGAGAGACGTGGAACCTTCTCACTTCCTCCCTCCGCTTTTCATTCGACGGAAATATCTATATGTTGATGATGGTGGACACTATCGCAGCCGCCGGCAACTGGTTGCTGTCGAATTGTTATTGCTACTATAATTATAAACCCCAGAACGGACGATGTATACATCTATTACTCTCGATGCAACTTATTCTATTTTATCAATGCATCGTTTATTGTATAGAACGCTTTTACTGAGCTGGGCGTGCAATGTACACAGCAACAACATTCCCAAATAAATTCTCAACGTCAACACATCAAGCTGGTAAATGAATTTTGTATCTTCCACCCTTATCTCATATATGCATCGCGCTTCAAAGTGATTCTCTATATGGGAATGTAGTTGCTATGCCCATTTTCGTACCGCTCAGAGAATCATGTTGCATCGAAGCGTGATGCAATGATCAGAGTAGGGCGGAATATACAACATGCCATAGGTTTAAAGCCTCTTAAAAACAAAGAAGCAAGCAAGCAAGATACAACATTCAGTCACATCCCGACCAGCTTGATGTGTTGACGTTGAGAGTTTATTTGGGAATGTTGTTGATATGTCCATTTTCGCGCCGCTCAAACTCTCAACACTCATCATGCTGGTCGGGATTTGACTGAATGTTGAATAGAATGGAATGCTGCTTGTTGCATTAGAATGCATGTACGAGTAGAATCGACTTCTTTCATCGTTATATTGTTCACTTGTTTTACTATTTTCACTAATCTATATTTTAAAATAGATTCCTATATTGAATCTTTAGACGTAGTTCCACGCAAAAAAAAAACCCTGTTAGTGACATTTCAGACAGCGATCAGCCAACGTCATATGTTATAGCTGTGAGTTAATTTGAAAATATTGCTGTTTTGCTGATCGTTTGCGTAGCTCAGTGCAATCATCATTGCAGTCATCTTGCTTGGTGAGACGAGGCATTCTCATCGAGAAAAAAACATTTTATGTTGCCTTTCCTTATATTTCAGTCGTTTCAACGAAGGATTAGGTTTGACTGAAAGGTATATGGTGTAAAATGATAATCCAAAATGTGAGCTCGAACGCTATAAACTCGGCCATTAACACATTAAGGACCGCACATTTTGGGGCAAGCTTGTACGCTTCATTTGTTCGGATTCCACGAATGAGATCGTTTCCTTCGGTGTAAATCAGATGAAGGCGAACCATCCGTAGGCCTTGTTAGATTCTTGGCAGACCAAGGATTTAACCATCAAGTGTAGAAAACACGGGTTATTTCGTGATCCATCCGTAATAGACGGAACGCGAATCACGAGAAAACTCGTGAGCGGTCCGCAATGTGTTAAGCGAGAGGTTGCAGAGATATTTTCATCATTCGATTAGAAATATATTTACACTATCACAATAGATAAAATCTAGTTTTTAGAACTAGCTATTGAGTAGTTGGAAAATGTCAAGCTAAATCTAAAAAACAATCCCGCGTTCCAATTGGTCGATTGACACAAGCAATCTGTATTCTGTCTGTATACAAGTCAATGGATATGATATTTGCGCAATTGTTTATTTTGTTTCCACCTCAGTCACTACGCAGTCAAAGTACGTAGAATAAGAAGGTAGTCTACTCCCTGCTTTGTTCAAGTAGTGGTAGGCAAAGAAAAAAAGCAAAAAATAGTTATTAACCATAGTTCGAATCCATATAAATTCTGAAATTTTTAGATTTTTTATATTATAACACAAGAACTGTCTCGAAATATGTTTCGAAATAATGAAATAGTGGTCTACTTAATTATTTTAAAATTGAAAACAGTAAAATTATCGCACCTGTACTATAAAAATAATGCAAACCCGATAAACAAATGTGTGGAAAGATATCGAAGCAGTGTCGTTCTCGTTCCCGATCCAAAGAGCGAATGCATGGGATAACTGAAAACATCTCCGATTAGTTTATCTCATTCGGAATTATTCTGTTCCGGCATCGCGGGACGTGGTATTTCAACATTTTGCTGAAGTAAACAAAAACTATTCAGTATGAAATCGATAGAAATTCACATAAAACGTTACTTGCAGTGAAAAACAAGTACACTATCGTGTTTACCGTCGACTCGACCGGCGATTTTGCCACTTTTTATGATGTTTAGGACTTTTAAAATCAAGAAATATTGAAAAAACAGAACTTCAAACAAATTGAGGATTTTTTATTACTAACTTCGTTGTGTGTGTAGCACATGCGTTCTCCGTGTGTATACACAGGAAATATCCCTTACCTTCTATTCTATGTACTTTGCTATGCAGTAGTATGCAAACGCTCACTGCTCCGACATATCTGTTCTGATGTTATTGTTTTTATGATCAAACATTCTGTTGTTCCATTATTGTGATGAGTTATGTTAATCGTCAATAAATGACGTTGCTCCAATATTGTCGTACATGTTGTGCTACACACTCCGCATCGATCCGCAAGCCATCGGATAAGGTCAACTTTGCACGACAAGACCAATTATGTCGAAAAAAGAGACACTCCAATAGATGGGATTCCGTCTTAATGTAGCGGTAATGATGCAAAATGTCACGTTACATCGAGCGGATGATATAATTTTTTTAAGGTATGTGATAAAACTTTTAGCTAGCTAGCGAACAGACAGCAGCGGTAGCGAGGCTCCCAAATGGACTTTCTCAGGACCGATAGTTTAGTTAGCGTTAGAACTAGTTTACACAATGCGAATAGCTAACCTGACAGCCACACCGATACATGAAAGAAGTAACGAAGAAGCCCCCGCTCGGTATTAGTTTTCCAAAAGGGTCTTCTTCAAGGCTAGAGGCGAAAAAAGTTTAAAGTCTCTATAAAGAAAACAAACGAACAAACAAACTTTTTAGTTTCACTCAGGACAGCGATCAGCCAACATCATATATTGAGGCTGAGATAATAGATATTAGCTAAACTGAGACGGTAAAAGTTCCACAGAGAACGTTGACGCCACTCAAGAAGAAGACAAAGGTTACGATAAAATTACAACACAATCATGCATTTGGTTAGCCTAAACTTGATGTATTTCTTTTGAGTGTGTTAAAAAGCCTGAAGACTTCTCATTTTATGAAAGATCTTCATATTCCAACAGACTGCGCATCCGCTTACCAAGCGAATGATCGTGGGTTCAATCCCAGAACCTCCATCGAATAATTGGCATTTTGCAAGGCTAGAGGCGAATAAACTTTGTAACTTAAAGCGTTTTTAATATGAAAAAAAATCAACCAATCATAGGTGTGTACGTGCTAAATGAGTCCCCTATTGTGATTCTGATGTTGGCTCGTCAGTTCACACAATGACGTCGATTTGTTGTGCGATCTTTTCTTTTTCGTGAAATATGCAGAATAATCGACGAAATCCATCAAAAATGTCTCTGCTGTGAAATATCCTGCTTAAATGGTAAACGGTAAAGAGTGCATAAGCTCGGCAACCCATTAGTTTTACTAGAAAACTATGATTACTTCACTTGATGGCCTTAAGGTGAAGGTGGAAGGAAGCCATTGTAGTAGTATAGGTAAAACCGCGTGTAAAAATGGGGTAATAGTGATTGTGAGAGAAGAGCAATTTGATTCGTTTGTTTTGATTCTTGTACGTAAATAGATCAATTAACTTATCAGACTGTGTGGCGCTTCACTGACACGAGTCTTAGAATACATTTGGAAAAAATAACAATTCAATAATAAAGTAAAATGTATGAATGATGTGTTCCGATGAACAATTGCAAATATAAATATCTATAGAAGGTGTATTTGCATATGAAGTTAAATTCTGATTATACGCGAGCGTAACTTGAGCAAATTTATAACACATGCGAATTGGGGCTCTTTTGGAATTAACAAGTTCTTCCGCATAGTAACTCGATGATGATAATTTCTTCATATTTTCGTTCGTTGATCGTATTGTTTTCACATATTCACGTTGGAGAGCCTTAACCCTTTTCTTCGTTGACCGAGACATTTTGATTGATTTTTGAAAGCATAGGCAGCCGTGGCAGTGTTCCGAGCTCTGCAATACAACGTGCTTAACCAATGTTAAAGTTGCTAAAACTTACATTATAGACCCATTAAACGTAAAAATAATAATTGTATTGATATCAACACAAATTTATTCTATTGATTTTCATGACATGAACATTTTATTGAGTGGTTTTTATAGCTGTCCCGATGGTGTTGTCCTGCATTAGTGTCGAAAAAATAACGATGCTTTTACCAACACAAACAAAACCATTGCCGAAAATTGAAAAATGAAAATTTAACTTTCAGAGCACTAGATCGAGTTTTCCGACGTTCTTCACTAAACAGTGCGACTGCAGATGAAAATTTAATATCTTATGAGTAATCGATTAGAGTTTGGTTGTTGGGAAGTGTCTTCTTCTTGAGTGGCGTTAACGTTCCCTGTGGAACTTTTACCGTCTCAACGTATGCATTAACTAGCGTCATTTACTAATACTTAGTTGAGATTTCTTAAGTCAAATAACACGCCTTGAATGTATTCCGAGGGGCAAGCTCTAGAATACGCATGTCCACAGTGCAAGTCAAAGGAATTTTCTTTGACGAAAAAATCCCCCGGCCAGAACGGGAATCGAACCCGAACACCCGGCATGATAATGTAAGACGCTAACCAGTCGGCCACGGGTGGGAAGTGTGCGAAAAAGATAATTTTCTTCACACTGACCCCCTTTCCCTTATGGGGCCGAGTCAACCCTCAGTTCCCCTACGTATGATATTTGAAAATAAGACCTTGGTATGGTATCTTCGTTTGTTAAAAAATTTAAGTTGCGCTATGCACTTTTTTTCCGAGTGTTCTTTTGGAACTGAAGGTCAACCAAGAATAAGTTTATACACTAGTGTTGTTTTTTATATTAGATTGAAGTGGACAGTTTTCGGTATACCGCTGTTCGATTTTGACCTATTTGAATGCATACAATCGGTCTTAATAACTATCCATCTTGGTATTGATAAACTTCTTCTTCGGCTCTAAGATTTTTAATAAATAGTCCGACGAACATACCTTCCTTCCATGTTGCTCCTTGGAAGTGTAGTGAACTAGTATTGAAAGCATTCTCTATCTCTAGGAAATGATTCTACAAATTACATCATGAAGTCTAATAAAATGTGGAAAGGTGGTTTAATTAGAACTTTTTACATCAACTATGTGCAGTATCGACTGTCCACTCAACTTGGTCCAGTGATTTTTTCGGTCTCGGCTATCTCAAAGACACATACAGCAAGAGGTACTAGGTATATCCCGAACAGCATGCACAACATTTTACAATCTCCGCACATACGCCAACCGTGGTCTTCATATTGAAGTTTGCGAAAAGCTATTCCTAGTTTTCGTATTTTTCTTTTAGGTATACAAAATACAAAACAGCTTTGAGACTTCTCTTTGCAGAATCAATAAAGTGACGTCATTGAGCTGCATCATATGTTGGATATTGTCAATTTTGGTTTCATCATGTTTGATTTTGATAACAAGAAACTACTGGGCATATTGCCAAAATTGAACGGGTAGTTTAATGCAAACACAAATCGATTATGTTTCTTTCTGGAGTCATTCGGACAAAGCATTCATCTATCATTTGTATCATTCGTAAAAAACGCCGAAAGCAGTAAGATATATACACCTAATATCATATCAATTTAATTCATTTTAATACACATTCTATTGTACATGACTTTAAATTCCGATTCAAAAAGAACGTCACCCATATTTGGATGACAGGACGCCAAACATATTCATGTATTTAATCTTGACTGCATATTCTTCCTCTCATTCGCAGGCCATATCGGATCTACTGCTGGGCGTCTTCTGCATGCCCTTCACACTCGTCGGCCAGGTGTTGCGGAAGTTCATTTTCGGCAGCATCATGTGCAAGCTGATACCATACTTTCAAGGTAGGTTGTTTGCACGCGTCAACAACGAACACATATATCGCCACACCAAATTACACCCACGACACGTGCAGATAAGTTATCTGACAAAATTGAATCGTTTCCGAAATGGCGCCCGTTTTCAAGTCAAAAATGAAAGCCCACCGTAAAACAAAAGACCGAGTGGTCGGGTTGGCCATAAGGCCATAAAACAACGAGAGGTCTGGAAGGGTGGGCGAGCGAATGGATGAAATATTTTGTTTGCATATGAAAAGCTAAATGAATTGGGACCAAACGAGCAACGAGAGATTGTACAGATTTATTGTTCGCTAGGGCATATGGTGTACAGTTAATCTTTTGAAGGGATTAATGATGTTTCGTTTTTATGGAGAAACGCTATAAATCATAGGAACAACAATGCCAAATTATGTTGCGCAACATGATCCCGCTGTGCAAAAGAATGCCAATGATTGAATCGAGATTGTTTTATACGCACATAAAACGCACCCTACACGTACGTTATTTCCAATTTGAAAAAATTGAAAAATCCGTTGAAACAATGATATAGAAGTAATAATGGGGGAAAAATGCTATAATCGCTTTTGAAGCTTATCAATGTTTTGAGGAAAATTAAAAATGCCGTTTTTGTTTTCAACAAATGCCTCTTATTATTGGCATTTCAATGGTTTCGTTAACCAACTTTTAAATAATATCAAAGAATTAAAATGTTCAAATAATAGAGCCCAAATTTGTGAATTTGAAAAGTGTCCAGTGGTCGCTACATGATATGCTGGACTGTCTAACTTATTGATTATTATGAACTGCTTTGAATGATGCGAATATGGCCATATGCCTTTTGATCAGAATCAGTGCATTGCCAAACTGTGAAAAAAAAATCAACATTCAAAAACTGTAAATTCGAAGAAATTACAATGACACATACAGGGGTATTTGTTTTCCAACTGTAGAAGTCAGAAATTTACGAATGTCTGGAATTTACGTTGGAATACACCATTTGTACAATAGCAACTTTTCAAAATTTCTGGAGATATTTAGCTACATGAATTACACGTACAAGCTCATTTATGAAAAAAGGTTATCATTACTGATGATTTAATAGTTTATTGGGGTAAACATAGAAAATCATCTGTCTTAAAAGCGCTCACCCAAGTCACTAAATTTAGACAAAAAATTAATGATCACACCAGGGATTGTTTTAGTTTTTTTATAATTTTAACCAGATTATTGATGAAAAAATGTACGTGTTTATTGTTTGGAAATTTGCCAATAGACGTAAACTAATACAACTGTTTTACAGTTGGGAATCAATTATAATTTTCTGTTTTTGATCACCTATTACAAGTCTAGCCGGTCGTCAATGTTATAGGGTAGTGCCAATATCATAGAACAACATGCAAGGGATGTATTCGTTAACATCAATATGAAATCCAAAATGTAACTATTCAAATCAACCGCATATCCATTTTACCACCCACTGTCCGTCTAACCGAACTTTTACTACTGTTAATTGATCGCTGTCTAGAGTGTTTAATATTGCATAGCAATCGGTTCAGTAATTTTCGAGCCCATAAGAATCAGAAAGATAGACAGACAGACAGAAATCCATTTCTATATACATTCTATCCAACTTCTATAAGACCAGGTTATGATCTTGCTGCTTTGCGTCATTGTAAACAAACAACGGTTCACTTTATATTCTAGTGTATTGGTGTTAGTAACTATATGTGTTTCTGCAGGCGCTGAGCGTAAAGGTGGAAACAGAATGCCGCGTTGTGCGTTGCTTCTCATCAGCAGTCATTGCTTGCGTTTTGTACTAAAACATTCGTCCGACGCAGTCTGTTGATTTGCAGTCACAATCTAGCATTCGCGTCACCACTTTCCATGTAAACAAAAACAAAATAAAGTTCGTATGAAAATCTTATTCTTGTTGTGTCCAAGGATCAATTTAATGTTTTTAAAAACAACACATTGACATATCCGCGCTGGCGGCATTGAGCTTCGTTTACTAGTATAGGGGAGAGCGAAAAAATAGCTGATTTTCAGTCGGAATGAACACGTTTTCAAAATTAAAATTATGATTGAAAATTAGCTTTTCTATATCAAACTAGTACTCTATTTAAATGAAAAACATTTTTGTGTGCAGGTGGTGAAAAAGTCTCATACGATAATTGTTTATGAAGACAACCCTATATTATGATGAAAAAATTCAGCAACAATGTTGGAATTGTTTAGCCATATGGTTGAATGAAAGTCAGAAACACGTGTTTCAAGTAATCAAAGTTTTTAAATTTTAGAATTTAAAAACCTGTTTCGTGTCTTCTAATCTGATAGAGATTACACTAATGAGTTTGGGACCCAAATTATGGCCCTAATTTGAAATTGTCACCAGACGTCGACACCATGCCACTGTCATCGCGAATTCTGCGCAAGCAGTTTAGAACAAATGTTAGCGTTTAGTACAACGATGCTAATGACGCAACGCATTATTGTGTTCGACTAAATGGAAACACACATATTTAAAATGAAGTGTCAAAGCACAGTTGTCGCAACGCGACGCATGGCGCGGCATTTTGGTCCAACCTTAAATGAATGTTTTAGTATTTTCCAAGTGTCAAGTTTGTCAAGTGTCAAGACCAGTTACATTTGTTTTAGTTTTTTTAGTTGTTTTGATCATTTTTTTTTCATACATACATTTATTGAATCTTCCGTTATGTGGAAATAACAATATTTGGTTATACAATTAGCTCTAACATAATCAAGTATTACGTTTGTTATCAATTCTTACAGTTAAAATTTCACATGTGTGCTGGAGCACGACACTAACGTTTGACCACGTTCAAATAATTAAGGTTTTTTTCTTCAGACGCGTTACCATAGGTTGACCGAGTCGCCTTGCTAGTGGGTTTGGATGATTCTTCACCTTTTCCGCATATTTCCTCCTCGTTTTAAGAAGTTCTTCTTTAGCCGTCGCCATCCCTAATGTTTTGATCAATAAATCAGGAAAATGCCGAAGGAAAAATTATTCACGGAGAAAGAAGAAAGACAAATCGATGCATTTACCAAGAAATTGTTGGTATCAGGGAAATTGCTCGTCGGATTGGACGATCCCATCAAGTTGTGCTCAGTTATTTGGCAAATCCTCAAGGATACGGTAAGAAAGAGTGAGTTCCGCGTAAATCGAAGCTCTAGAGGCGAATGAACTGAAAAGTTTAAAACGTCCTGAAGCCAAAAAGAAGAAGAAGCAAATCGAAGCTCTCTGACCGGCATAAGAGGGAAATGGTTAAAAAGTTTCGAATACCTCAAAATCGACAAACAACTCTTTTGAACGAAATTGACGTCAAATATACTATATTCTGAGCATTCTACAATGTATGAATGTATCGTGTTGAAATTCTAACTGTTTGTGTAGCAACGAAATATAATCATGATTGTCTTATAGGAAGTTGGAAGAGTGTATTGTTTGCAGCAAAATTTATGAAAAAAAAAATATTCAGATGTTTATTTCTGCATAGAGTCACTCTAATCGGTATTAAATGTTTAGTAATTGGTATCCTACCGGTATCATATATAGTTTACGACCTATTCTCATGCCTAACAAAAGTTTTGCGCATGATTTCATTAAATTCGGTCGAGCAATTTCGGAGGAGCTCGGCCACGAACATCGTGACACGAGATTTTAATATTTATATACTAGAGAAGAGATTCTATACATCGCCCTAAATTTCACCATAGACGGATTTCGCGCCAACTCTTCTATGGGAATGGCATGACCCTCTCAGAACTTAATGAAACTTTCTGGGCGAGAAGACCTTACCTAATTAAGCAACTTGGCATACTTAGATTTTTGGAAATTTATCTAATGGGAAGGGTTAACTATTTTTTATCATTTTTTAATTATTTTTTTTTTGCTCGAAAATGGTAAGTCCTACAAAAAAGTGATCTATGGAAGAGTTTGAGGAAAATAAATTTTCAGAAAAAAATTATTTTTTTAAGTTCTACACTGAGAAAATCGATTTCAAATACTAAAAGTCGATTTTCTCAAAATGGTCATCTCAGATTTTGATGAAATGGTAAATAAATTGTAGATAAATATGTACAATACAACTCTTCCATACATCGCAATTTGTGCATATTTATAGCAAAAAAGTTTTCATAGCGAAAACTTTTTCAAGATTTTTTCTTGAAATTTTTTTTGTACAGCTATAGAAAAAATAAATAACAGGTACAAATGGGTTTATGGTGACCATTGGATGCTAAAGTACAGTTTTCAGCTTGTTTTTGTAGTCAAACACAATATGTTTCAATTCAGAGAGCAACGACATCTCTTAAACCATAGTCATCTGCCAAAAATCTCTTGATCGGTCGGTCTGGTATCGAATAGTTGCTGAAGATTTAGGTAGCAACACATTTGGCCTTCCTTTTTTTATTTATATAGATAGGAATGCGTTATTCCGCCTGAAAATCCGTTTCCACATTCAAACAAAGATCTATTTCGTTAGCGCAAACATCGGATGGACTAATAACGCTTATCATGATGTAATTTTCGAACATATGGGCATTCAATTTAACGAACTTTCCGAACTTCCTTTAGAGTTTTCCAAAAATTTTCCGATTTTTCTACCCGATATATTGATCTATGAGCCAAGACGAATACAACGAAATAAAGACGACTCAAATCGGACCACTCCTTCTTCGGGTTTCGCGCTTAGCAACACATTTGGCCTTACATTTTTATCTATATAGATAATTAAATTTTATAATAATTTGTGAATGTCTTATGTCAATGTTCATGGTCAGGTCCAGGGTTTAATTATGTTAGAGATTTTAAATTTCAGAATTTCATAATTTGAGTCAGAAGGCTCTAATTTCAGTTTTCATTTGGAGTAAGTTAGTTAGTTGAAAGCATTTATATATTTATATTAGTTTTTTGGTTCCTTGTTTTTCAATTCCAGGCACTAGAATGAGTTTATAAACTCAGATTAGAGGTTCTTCATCCATTGTTGAGTAGTAAAATGAAAATATGTACGGTTTGGTTTCGGATGTTTTACAAAATGTGACTACTTTCTAGTCGAATTGCTGAGTATTTTTTATTTATTCAATAAATATCTTTGGGAGCTGCGACCGACACTGATGTTGTGCGGACGCTCTTGATGCGCACCGAATGGAGAATCATAAAATTAAAATCTGAAAATCTGAGAATTTCAAAAAAAAATTTCAAAATTCTAAAATTTAAAAATTTGAAAACTTTAAAATTGAAAAATTTTAAAAATTGAAAATTAAAAGTTAAAAAATTTAAATATTAAAAAAATAAAATTTAAGATTTTAGAATCACATCACTTACCGCAGTGAATCCTGATTTTTTCTTAACCATTCCCACTAACAACTATCCCTTCCAAGATAAACGCTAGGGAACCACGCTATAGAGGCGACCCTTCTGGCCTTCGGGCGGCGAATATCATACTAACATTCCTTCCCTTCCCCTGGTGACTGTAAGGACGTGGCCGGCGTCGTTATTAACCATTTAAAGCTTGAATCGCCGAAAATTGCACAACGAGAATGATTTGCTAGTCCCAAGCGTCATTCTGTGTGTTCTTTGTGCAATTTGGTTGGTTCAGGTCAATCACGGAGAGCAACTACGAATTGTACAGTCTACCCAAGCTCAGCTCAGCTCAATTTGTGAATGTCTTATGTCAATGTTATTTTTTCTCTGACGTTTGTCAGCTGTCACTTTTAGTTTACTTTAGAAGCAAATGCGATGCGCGCGCGCAATAAAAATCGCCTAATTTCGAGCAAATCGCGTAAAAATCGCATAACTTCGAGAGAATCGGGTAAAAAAGATTGTCCCATCACCGGCGCGCGCTCGTCGCAACCACTCTGAGGCTCTGAGCCTAGGGGCACGGACGGGATCTTGACATAGGACTGTGATTGTGTGTAGTAATTGCATTTAAATTGAGTTTTTCATTGTTCAAAATATGTACTTTCTTCACATTTGATACATCAAATGGATGCCCTGGAAAAACCGTTGCCTGTATGTACTTGTATCCTTTAAACGGGTTAGATGGCATAACGTGGTAGAATTCGGTACCGCATTCTGTTCAAAAATGTACACAAAATACCATTAAAGCCATTCCTACCCTTTTCTTCTGTTTATTCAATCATGCAGAAGAAAACAAAGTGTCATATTTATTTATTTATTTCATCTTTATTTCATCTGACTATATATCGTCATATTGAAAAATTGGCGGGGAAAAGCCAAAATGGCGTAAAAACCGCACATCTTTACATCATACATTGAAAGAAGCACATAAAAACATATCATGGTCAAAATATAAACATTAATATAAACATAATCATTTAGCACAACTCATCGTTGGAAGCGTCTTCGTCCAGTATTCATTCTTGATTCAGTGGTCCATGTTGAATCCGGCAACGGAAAGCTTTGGCAGATTGGTTGAAGTCGAAGAATTCATAAAACACATTGAATCGTGCTGACATAAAGCGAATAGGGACGTGTAAGCCGTAGTTCGCCAAACGTGGTCCAAGATGAAGGAAGCTTTTTGTGCGAAAGACTCTCTCAGGTGCATAGATGTATATCTCCGCAAGAATACCAGGACTATCAATTTCTCCCAAAAGCACTTTGGCTGCAAACAATGCCTGGCTTACCTTCCTTCTATTCTGGAGTGTCTCAAGTCCCAGTAATTGGCAGCAAGTGGGATCGCGAAATTGATCCGAAATTTTGAAGATGAATCTGAGAATCTTATTGGCCTTGGATATTATGTCCGAGTAGTGCGGCTTGAATTTTAAGGCTGAGTCAAGCGTAATTCCGAGATCACGTATTTTTTCTACACGTAGCAAAGGATGATGATCGATCATGTATGTAAACGTTATTGGCTTGAGTTTTCGATGAAATGTAATGACGTTGCATTTTTGAACATTTAGTGAAAGGAAGTTTCTTAAGCACCACTCATCGAAAGTGTTTAGCAGGTACTGCAGTCGCAAGCAGTCAGCCGTTTCCCGAACTGTCATAAAAATTTTGACGTCATCCGCATAGAACAATCGACTACCCATTGGGAGGATCAACCCAATCTCGTTTCAAAAATATAGAAACAGCATCGGTCCGAGGTTGCTGCCTTGAGGTACTCCTGAGCTATTGGTGAACTTTTCCGAGAGATCCGTACCAATTTTCACACACAGTTTTCGGTTCGTAAGATACGACCTGAACCAACGAGTGAGCCTTGGAGATACTCCAAGCTTCTCAAGTTTGGCAAGCAGCATGTTATGATCAACCCTATCAAAAGCAGCCTTGAGGTCGGTGTACACAACATCCACCTGCGCTCCAACTTCCATATTCCTGAGGCAAAGCGAAACGAAAGGAACAAGATTCGTTGAGACGGACCTCTTAGGGTAGAAACCGTGTTGATCAGCAGAAATATAATTTTTGCAGCAAGAAAATAGTGCGTCGTTGATTATGATCTCGAATATCTTAGAACAGGCGTTAAGCGATGTGATTCCTCGATAGTTTACGACGTTCTGCTTGTCTCCTTTCTTGTAAACCGGAAACATAAATGAATATTTCCAACGTGTTGGAAACACACCCTGCTGTATCGAGATATTGAACAGTTTCGACAGCGGTATTATAAATTCAAAAGAGCAATTCTTCAGTACGCAGGAAGGAATTCCGTCGGGACCAGCAGTGTTGGAGAATTTCTGTTTTTTTTATAGCAGATTCAACACAGGCTGATGAAATCGTAGCGATATCAAAATCAAAAATGTCTCTGGGAGTATCTCTTATCGCATCTCCAATCCGGATCGATGAAGCGGAGCGATCGTTAAAAACACTTCTGAAGTGCTCAGCCAGGAGCTTGCATTTTTCAAATGAGCTGCAGGCAATTCTGTTGCCCAAGTGAATTTCCAATGGTAGCCCATCCTCCTTCCGTTTTGTTTTCACAAACGACCAGACTGTCTTGGATTATGCCGTAGATTAGCCTGAATGTGCCGTGCATACCTTTTGTAAAGGAAACGATTGTACGTTCGGTATTCCTTGCTGGCTACTGACAGCAAATATTTGGCAATAGAATTACGGGTGTTACAATACTTGCGAAGCGCTCTTGATCTCAATCGCTTCAAATGACGTAGTCGAGCATTGGACCAGGCAGGCTTCGTAGCAGGTCTGCTCAACGGTACACAGTCAGAAATTACTCGGCTCACGACTTCCTCAAAGTAGTTAACGGCTTCATCTATCGATGGACAGGAATCCAGGAACTGCCAATCTGCCTGGGCGAGTGAAAGTCTTAATGCAACAAAGTCGGTTCTTCGGAAGTCGAGCTCGCGCACTTCAGTGGTACTGTCGAAACGGAAGGTATCGACAGATTAATATGAATTTCCAAAGCAGGATGGTAGTTGTCAAGACCGATTAAGGGTTCGAGAGCTTCTATAACAGAACATTCCGTGACTGCCGCTTCATTCACCAGCACAAAATCGAGGATCCGTGAGTTAATATTAATAACTTTGTTGATTTGCATCAATTATGCAGGCTGAAACCATCCTAGAGTGTACAGCAGGAAGCTGGGATGTTCGACCGAATAACATCAATGGTAGGATGATCATTAGCAGAAACGTTCCAAATCAGCCCAGATTGATTGTAATCACCAAGTACCAGAGCTAAGTCATTCTGTTCTAGTCGAGATAGTACATCACCAATCGAACTGATGTGATTGTTGATACTGTTAGAATCTGATTTCCGGTCTGGAGGAAGGTACATCACACCGACACTTAATGATCTATGTGGTGTCGTAATTTTCACCCACAACTGCTCGAGAAATGTACAGACAGGAGTAGGATCGCGACAGCAACTAAGACGTTTTGAAACTGCTATCAAGACGCCACCTCCGCGCGATTTAGAACTGTTCAGATGATTACGGTCGTTGCGAAATACTGTATACATACTCCCAAACAACTGTAAGGAATTAATTCGTTCATCAAGCCAGGTTTCGGTGAGAACTATAACGTCATAGTTGGAATCAACTGCGGTCAGAAACAAGTCATCTATCTTTGTCCTAAGCCCGCGGACGTTCTGGTAGTACATTCGCTTGGTGAATGTTCGCTTTGGTGAAACAATACGTGTCGATCGTGGGCAGCATGGTGTTACGCTGGATCTTTCCATGCAAGCAGTGAGTTCAATTTCAGGATAAATGCTGCAGTTTTGCTAAGGAACACTGAAAGTCGAAGAACTATCTGGCGATGGAAAACTATCACAATGAACGTACTTGCCTGTATGAGAGACTCGAAAGACCCCGACACCTTCCTCGACCACAGAACCAGAACGACTAAGAAGGCATGTACGAGCTGCAGGCGCGACTGGGTCGGGAGGACTATGTATCATGTATCATGTATCATTTTTAAACACAAGTCTAAATTGTTAAGACCTACATAAATATAAGCCTGAGACAAATCGATCTATGACTACAAAAATATATTATAGAAAAAAAAAAAGCATTATCTCCTTCGTTACCACGTTGTCTGGAACATTGTTTGTAATAACTTTATAGCCCTGTAAGATCGCGACTACTCAAGCTATCATAATCTGATTTACGTGGGTATACCCTTTCGATCTTCTAAATCAGCAGCCATTTAAATTCATTCATTGCATTTTCACATAACCAAACAACATACTCGATATTATGACATCCTGGACCACAATTACACAAATTGCTAGTGGTTAGACCTACACGATAAAAACATGAATTGAGCACAAATTGATTGGACGACATACAATATAATATAACATTAATGCCTATTACAGGTCGGACTCGATTATATACAGACTCGTGATTCGATTATATAAAATTTTGGACTCGATTATATACAGTTTGAAAAATTTTTTTTTTTATGTTTCAAATATGACTTATTTCAAGAAGAAATGTAACCTTCCAACGTTAAGGTGTAATTTAAGTGACTAATTCATACACAGTGGGGTAAAATCGTGATTTTTTAAGATTTTGCTTGAATTTTCACCAAGAATTAATTATATCGATATTGCAGCCAAATTAAGATAGATAGGAGTTGGGTGTCAAAGAACAAATTGTAGAGCGGTTAAAGAGCTTCAATTTAATTGATAGAAACAATCCAGTTTAATAAAAAAAATCAGGATGACATTAATAATAATACATTAAAAATTACTAAATTTTAAGTTTTTCACTTCCAAAATGTTATTAAAATCCATTAATTTAGATGTTCCATTACTATATCCTGTATCAAATTTTCTCATCTTTCAAATGAAAGCAACAGAATCGTCTTCCGTAGTGTACTTTGTAATGTAGAGCCAGTTCGAGGCAACAGAGTCCGAAACAAAAAAAAAAGTTCTATAACTCTGTCATTGTTGAAATTCGAACATATGCGTAGAAGGATTTTTTCCATCAAATATGATCGTCTATCACCCTCTGAGAGAATCTGGATAATTTTTTTTTTCATGTGAGAAAGGTATTTTCTGACCTTAAGGGGATGAATCAAAAATCAAATTCCTCTTTTATATTAAAAAAAAAGAAAAATACATGCAAAAAAACGAGTAAAAAAATTTTTTTTTTATTCGATTATATATAGTGAAAAGAAATCAGAAACTGTATATAACCGAGTCCGCGCTGTATCGGTAAATGGAGAATAATTCATTTTACACATTAACTCACATTAGGCCGTATGAATAAAAACAAAATTCACCTTTACTTTACTTCATTCGAGCAGTCGAGCAGTGAGATTAAGTTTTTACTACGTTTGGTATGAACAAAAGAAACAACAAAGTTTTTACTTTTCGAACATGGATGTTTAGCTGATTTCGTATGAATAATACAGCATTCATCAAGTATTTACTTCGTTATTATCAAGTATGCTCATGAGCATACTTTGGATCTGAAAACACTATCATTCGTTTTGATGTCATATCCGATTTATGTTTAATGCGCTTGAAGTTAAACAAGTTAACGATCCGCATTGATGGCATTGAGCTTCGTTTACTAGTTCAGGAGAGCGTAAAAAAATTGATTGATTTTCAGGCGGAATGAACACGTTTTTAAAATTTAAATTATGAATGAAAAATAACCTTTCCGTACCAATTTGGCATTCTGTTCAAATGAAAAACACTTTTGTTTGCAGGTGGTGAAAAACTCTTGTACGATATTGTTTTTGAAGACAGCTTTATATTATAATGAAAATTTTCAGTAATGATGTTGGAAATGTATAGACAAAGGGTTAAATAAAAGTCGGAAAAAAGTGTTTTAAGTGATTAAATAACATGATGTGAACATTTTCATTCAAATTTTAACATTTGAAAACTGGCTTCGTGTCTTCTAATATGATAGGTATTACACTAACGAGATAGGGACCTATTCCTTTTTCATCGCGAATTCACGCTTTGTCCAAAAAAAACGTTTTGAAACGGAACCTAAACAATCAGTTGATAGATGTTTGACAAAGTAAAAACTATGTTCGAATCCGAAAATCAAATTAGTAAAGTAAACCTTTTTTCATACGGATTCAAGTAAATACTAGAAAAGTTTACTTTACTTGGAAACGGGCAGAATAAGTAAATACTTTGTTTTATTCATACGATCTATTATGAGCTAACACCCGAATTTAGGCAAAAATATTGCTCGTTGCGTCGGGGAGGAAGCGAGTGAATAGTGCAATCGAAAGAAAACATTCCCAAAAAAAGACGGGTGGGTAATGTCGGGGACAACCGTCACCGGAGTGACGTAGGACTATACAAAGGGGACAGCTTTTGTTAAATATATATTTTAAATATATTGTTTTAGTTTCTTCTCCTACGTGAATACCTACCTATCTAACTGAAAAATGGATTAGTTTACTGTTTACTCTTTATGAATATGTTGATGGTTCTGAAAAGAACCTTTGGTGTAGTGTTTTTGTTATCACTCGATATTCCCATCTTGTTCGGTTAAACCTTCCTGTTTAGCTATTGCGTTTGCCACTCGCCACAGCTTTCACAGTTGGAAAATTTCTTCCCATCCAGCTTGTGACATATTTTACAGTAAATTACATTCAATGGCACGTCGCATTACCACCACTCAGTATCGGATTGGAGGTAATTTTAACCTGTAATTGAACATTTGCGATGACAGTGGTACAGTGTCGACTTTCCATGTGGGGTCATAATTTGGACCCCGAACTCTATGTTTACAAAAATGTCCAACTAAATATGTCGCATTACAGGTCCGTCCAATTGGCTAAATGTCGAGATAAGTGTAAATTACTGTACTTTCAATCTGGAAGCAATTTAAGAATTGGTGAAAATCAATACGCTCAGAACAACTGCCAAATTCACATACTCATCATATCCTGGCAAACAAATTATGAAAAAATCAATTTGTGTTTTATTATTATTTTGGATATTGTTTTAGAAAGCATTGAACTGTATTTCCTAAACACTTTTTTGGAAGGTTTAATGGCCCTGAAAAGCGCCTTGTTTTATGGAATGGTCCAATTTAGAAAACTTAGTAATCTTGGTTTTGAAAAAAACCATTTCGAACGCCCTCGATGCCGCCTTGTTCTGGATTTGTCACAAACTTTTTTTCTTCTGCTACCTGATGCCGTTTTGCGATTGCGTTTGCCACTCGCCACTCGCTGCAACTGCCTGTTGTTGTCTTGATGTGTTCTGTTCTGAATGCGGTTTTTCTTATCGTCGCGAGCTGCTTTACCAGCCAACTCGATCACTTTGGCGGCCGAAACTATATAACGCCGGCTAGGTGGACTGGTGCACTGGTACTAACGCGCTCGGCCTAGCTACCCTTGCGGGGAACTCCAGATCAACACGATTCGAGCGGGATTTTGCCTTTCCCTTCACTTTTCCTCCTTTACCATGTCCAGACATGGCTGCTTGGGTTGGTTTGTTGATGTGTTGTGATGCGAACCGATGTGGTTTATGGTTTGAATGAGAATGATCGTTACTGCAGCGGAGCGGGGATTTTTAAGCTGACTGGCTGGCTCGAGAATTACGCATGTGTGAGACTGCGACCAATGTTTCGTTCATTTTTTTCTTTTTCCTTTCCAATCGTGCTTCATTCTATTTCGCTGCTGCTCTGGTTGCCCGTTTTGGTCGGTACGATTTGAGGAGCACAAAATGGACCAATCAAAAATGGGCACATAGTGCATTTTGACAAAGCTTGATATTTCACAATTATTCAATTATTTATCTCAAGAAAAATGAAATGTTATTCGTTATGATAGATGCGTAGATATATTTCCTATCAATTGATGCAAGAACCTTTGCGATCTATTGAGAAATGCTCGAGTTATAAGCGTTCCAAATCTTGCATTTTTTCCTACTTGTTCAGTGCCTAGATTTCCATTTCACCCCCTATATCTTCCGGTTAGACGTAGTCCTACGTCAATAAATCGTCAAATTGTTTACTTTTTTCACTATATATACTGTTCATGTTTCAAGCAAAAAAAAGACGGGTGGGTAATGTCGGTGACATAACCGGAGTGACGTAGGACTATACAAAGGGGACAGCTTTTGCTAAATATATATTTTAAATATATTGTTTTATTTTCTTCTCCTACGTGAATACCTACCTCTCTACCTGAAAAATGTATTAGTTTACTGTTTACTCTTTATGAACATGTTGGGGGTTCTGAAAAGAACCTTTGGTGTTGTGTTTTTGCGTTTTTTTTACAAACTTGATTCTTAATTTTTTTCTGAAGGCTTTGTACTTATTAAATGTTCAACGCCGGGCATCTTTCGGCGTATACACATATCGTACAATCAAAATGATGGCTGGCTGTGATAGGGAATGCATAGGTGGTCATCAGTTCGTTCACTATCATATATTTCACTATTGAGCACATTACCGTACCTTAAGCTGTGGTTTCGGAGACGAATGAATTGTAAGATTTGTAGTCTCCGCAAACAAAGTAAATAAAAATGAAAAAGAACTGAGGTTTTGGAGACGAACTCTACGATCTTTCGAGAAATAAACGAGCTATAAGCGTTCTGAAAAACCAACAGTAAATACAGGGACGGATGACCTTCGAATTAAAGCCCTTTAAAATAAGAACAGAGCAGCAGGAAATACATAGCTCATCGTGTTGCTCCTTAGTTATTTCTCTATGCAATGCAGATGTAACGTCAGTCAATTTTCAACATCAGTTATCAACCAAAGAAAGCAGTTCTTGCTACCGAGAAAATTCGTTAATGCCATCCTGCATACAATGTGTTGTAATTTGAAGCCACTTTTAATTCGGAAACCATACATGGGTTTGTGAAAACTGAATGAACAATTTAAAAGACCCCAACCACCAATAAGTTCAAGAACAAGTATAAACAAAAAAAATCAGTTTATATTATATGTCATATTATGTCACTTATAGTGTATTGGTATTGTGAAAAACTTTTAATAACTCTTATTTGAAAGGTTTAATGGCCCTGAAAAGCGCCGTGTTTTACGGTGGCTGGTTTTGCCACCAAACCAGTCTGTATAAACAAACTTTTTCTTTCTTCTACCTGTTGCCGTTTTGCGATTGCGTTTGCCTCTCGCTGAAACTAGTTGTTGCCTTGATGAGCGCCGAACCGAAGCTGCTCTGTTCTTGATGCGTGTTTTCTGATTGTCGTGAGCAGCTTTGCAAGCCAACTCGAGCACTCCGACGGCCGAAACTCTATAATCGCTGTTAGGTATACTGGTGCTCCGGCACCAATCCGTTCGGCCTAGTTACCCTTGCGGAGCAATCAGTGAATGCGACCAACTGGGAACTGGAGACCTGCACGGTTGGAGTGAGACTTTGCCTTTCCCTTAACTTGTCCTCCTTTGTTACGTCCACACGTCCACGTTGCTGCTTGTTTTCTTTTTATGATGTGATGCGATGCGATGTTAAACGATGCCGTACAACCACACTGGTTTACGGTTTGAAAGAAAATGAGATATTTTTTTGAGGTCTGCGCGTTTTATACCCTAGCGGTACACGCTCACAGGATAGAGATAAATCGGCAGACTCAGTCAAAGGGGCGTGTCCAACGAGACGAACGAATGAGCGTTAAAAGGCAGCGATGGCAAAAAAATACATTCATTACGATTTGTTCGCTCGTTGGATTCACATGCAGGCTAAAAAGGGTCCTTTTCAGGATCACAAAATTATCTTTAATCTAAAGAGTTTATTGTTTTGTTATCACTGGATATCCCCATCTTGTTCGGCTAAACCTTCCTGTTTAGCGATTGCGTTTGCCACTCGCCACAGCTTTCACAGTTGGAAAATTTCTCCCCATCCTGCTTGTGACATGTTGTACAGTAAATTACATTCAATGACACGTCGCATTACCACCACTCAGTATCGGATTGGAGGTAATTTTAACCTGTAATTGAACATTTGCGATGACAGCGGTACAGTGTCGACTTTCAATGTGGGGTCATAATTTGGACCCCGAACTCTATGTTTACAAAAATGTCCAACTAAATATGTCGCATTACAGGTCCGTCCAATTAGCTAAATATCGAGATAAGTGTAAATTACTGTACTTTCAATCTAGAAGCAATTTAAGAATTGAGAGAAAATCAATAAGCTCAGAACAACTGCCAAATTCACATACTCATCATATCCTGGCAAACAAATTATGAAAAAATCAATTTGTGTTTTATTATTATTTTGAATATTGTTTTAGAAGCAGTTCAACTGTATTTCCTTCTTTTATGGAAGGTTTAATGGCCCTGAAAAGCGCCTTGTTTTATGGAATGGTCCCAATTTAGAAAACTTAGTACTCGTGGTTTTGAAAAAAAACCATTTCGAACGCCCTCGATGCCGCCTTGTTCTGGATTTGCCACCAAGGCCGTTTGTATAAAGAACAAACTTTTTTCTTCTGCTACCTGCTGCCGTTTTGCGATTGCGTTTGCCGCTCGCCACTCGCTGCAACTGCCTGTTGTCTTGATGTCCACCGAACCGAATGTGTTCTGTTCCGAATGCGGGTTTTCTTATCGTCGCGAGCAGCTTTGCCGGCTAACTCGATCACTTCGGCGGCCGAAACTATATAACGCCGGCTAGGTGGACTGGTGCACTGGTACTAACGCGCTCGGCCTAGCTACCCTTGCGGGGAACTCCAGATCAACACGGTTCGATCGGGATTTTGCCTTTCCCTTCACTTTTCCTCCTTTACCATGTCCATACATGGCTGCTTGGGTTGGTTTGTTGATGTGTTGTGATGCGAACCGATGTGGTGTACGGTTTGGATGAGAATGATCGTTACGGCAGCGGAGCGGGGATTTTTAAGCTGACTGGCTGGCTCGAGAATTACGCATGTGTGAGACTGCCACCAATGTTTCGTTCATATTTTTTCTTTTTCCTTTCCAATCGTGCTTCATTGTATTTCGCTGCTGCTCTGGTTGCCCGTTTTGGTCGGTACGATTTGAGGAGCACAAAATGGACCAATCAAAAATGGGCACATAGTGCATTTGGACAATGCTTGATATTTCACAATTATTCAATTATTTATCTCAAGAAAAATGAAATGTTATTCGTTATGATAGATGCGTAGATATATTTCCTATCAATTGATGTAAAAACCTTTGCGATCTATTGAGAAATGCTCGAGTTATAAGCGTTCCAAATCTTGCATTTTTTCCTACTTGTTCAGTGCCTAGATTTCCATTTCACCCCCTTTATCTTCCGGTTAGACGTAGTCCTACGTCAAAAAACCTGGATATATTTCCTGTCTAATGATATATAACACAACATATGTCGCAATAACCATTAATATGCGTTTGAAAACTCTCAATAAATCGTTACATTTTTCGTAGAATGACCCCCCTATATAGAAATCAAAGACATAGTCCTATGTCAAAATGTATTTTATTTGTAATGAAAAAATCGGCAATAACTTTTCGGACAACCCAATATTTAAATATAATTATCTACACACAAACGAATTCGTTGAATTCGGATAAAATTAACCGAGATTAGAGGGTATTAAAAAAAAAGTCGAAAAGCACTTTCCAAAATCAAGGAAAATGGGTGAATTGACTGAATGTGCCGAGCCGAGCGAAGAGAATGCTTCATGGTGTTTTATAACAGGAGATCTACAGCGAGAAGTGCTGTGCTCCACCCGTTAGTTTATTCCTTCGAGAAGACTGAAATATCATTCTGATATACTCATACATCACCACTTAATCCAATCACCATGAAAGCATCCAGCGAAAGAAAAGCACAAAAACAATTTAACCGGGCCACTATTTGAGACGAAAGGATTGGACGCATCGTACACCGTGAAATTCCACTTCCTCTTGACACATGTTGCTTGGCATGATAACAGTTGAACGAAGTTCGATGAATCTAAAAAAAAATCACATACGATGGGGAAAACGATGGGAAACTGGAAGCTCTTCAATCATTGGAGGAAAATATATTGACTGTAGTTCACATTTCTTTTTTGAGATCAATGGATCTGCAAGTGAAGTGGAGTAGAGCGGAAAGTGGCGTATCTGCGACAATTCAGTACGAATTTCAAAGGTTGTAAACAACGCACTCGGACGAGAGAGAACTATGTGAATCACGTATACCATATTCCTAAGACGATAAAAAAAAAGTTCCCGGAGCATTAAAAGGATAACAAATTTATTCTTCAGCGAGAGAGAATGCGGCACACGTAGATAAAATGACAAAAATATGGTATCTGAAAAGTGAAATGCGCCACCTGTAGCTTGACGCACGAGTAAAACTGAAACACGAGGGGGATATTATACACCCAGAAAACTCAGTGGTGTTTCAATAATACAGACCGAAGTAAGGGACCCCTCCTCAAGAAGTCTAGCAATAAATATACGAATATAGCAAATATTTAATGCGTGGAACATAATCCTTTGTTCTTCTGGGAACCATTTATTTTTCCGTCCCAATGTAGACTTCATTTTTTATTCAATTTTCCCAACAGAAGCCGTCGTAAAAATAAAAACATTTCTAACGATATTTCACGGGTTCATTTACATGAAAAGGAGCGTACGAAAAGGAGAATTGCGCCAGAGTTTGAGCTCATTCGGCAAACGAGTAAAGAGGCCGGTCTGAATTATACCAGCCGGTCGCGTTTTACGGCTGAAAACACAAGAAACTATGAACGAAGTCAGAACATGTGTCTTTCTCCGAATATTTTCTCAACCAGGTGTTCCGACCCACACTAATAGGAGAAAAAAACCTTTTTCTAATACTAAAATAAGTTATGGCGCCAACGTGCGCAAGCGAATCGTGACCGGTTTACTGGAATAGCGAAAACAGTGATCACTGAAACCAAGCTACGTGAAAATTTCCACCGTCGTGGACTTTTTATCGAACCCAGGCACGCCATTTGAAAATTGAAAACTCTTCCACCGCCGACAGGTGTTGGGCAAAAGTAAACTTCTCCCCAACTCGAACCTTTGGAATCATTTGATTCCACTGATTCCACTTGTAGCACACAACCATCTTCGTCAGCAACCTTGTACCATACATGGAGCAACAAATACACGAAAATACTGTTGAAGAAGATTATCTTCAACTGACTTCCAATATTGACTGTTCGTCTGCGAAAATACCACACGAAGCGTTTCGTGGAAGCAATTATTCGCAGCAGACGCCCTTTGCCGGAGTTCCAATCATTGAACTTTATTCGCGGCTGTAAAATATGCTGAGATACTACTACTGAGCAGGGATGCCAGGTGATTTTTTCAAATTCATAGCTTACATTTGGACAAAGTTTGATAGCTTATTCAATGTTTATATAATTTGGCATTGTTGTATAGCTAATTTCACTCAACTTGCCTTAAGGTTTTCTCGATTATCTCGGACATTTTGTAGCATAAACTGACGTAAACTGGCTGAGCTGCTTAAGTTTTGGAGAAAATCAAAAAATGAAGTCAAGGGCTTTGTTAGTGGAATTAAGTTAGTCGAAGTCACCGAAGTCAAGCGAAACAATACCTCAGTGGTATAAAAAAATCGATCTGGATATCATCACGCTGTTCAAAATATTAAAATGGTGGTGTGGTGTTGTGTAGTTTTGATTTGATCAATACCTAAATTGTTCAAACATTATAGACGTTAGTCACTGCCTAATACAGGTCGGACTCGATCATATACAGATTCAATTTTATGTGATTCAATTATATACAATTTTGGACTCGATTATATACAGTATGAAATATTCTTTTTACACATTTCAAATATGGGTTATTTCAAGAAAAAATGTAATGTAAAAACAATATTTTTTTAAATTTTTGCCAGCGAAATTGAGAAAGATAGAAGTTGGGTGTCGAAAAACAAATTGTAGAGCGAATAGAGAGTTTCAATTTGATTGATAGAAACAATCAAGTTTAATATGAATTTTCGTGATAAATATATCAATAACACATCAAAAATTTCTAACATTCATGTTTTCACTTCCAAATGGATTTAATCCACTAGTTTAGATGTTCCACAATTATATCTTGTGCAAAATTTTCTCATCTTTCAAATGGAAGCAACAGAATCGTCTTCCGTAGCATGCTTTTGAATGTAGAGTTAGGTCGAGGCAACAAAGTCCGAAACAAAAAAAAAAGTTCTAAAACTCTGTCATTGTTGGAATTCGAACATATGCGTAGAAGGATTTTTTTCAAAATCCCGAGAGATTCTGGATAAATTTATTTCTTTCATGTAAGAAAGGTGTTTTCTGACTCTAAGGGGATAAATCAAAAATTAAATTCTTCTTTTATATTGAAATAACGAGAAAATATATGCATGAAAAACAAATCAAAAAAATGATTTTTTGACTCGATTATGCACAGGATTCGATTATATACAGTAAAAAAAATCCTGGACTGTATATAATCTCGAATACATTGCGTGTATCCATAAAAGAATTTGTTGTTTGTATTCCATTTTTGCGAAGCCTTCGCAATTTTCAAAAAATGAAAGCGAAACGGATTTTTCATCAAGAGCGGATGTTGAGCCGAAAATCCCATCTAGGAAAACAATGTCTTGTATTTTCAATATTACAACATTCTAACATGCTTTTACAGTGTCTTCATCCTGTCATTTCGTCGTTAACCTCTTAAACTAATGAAAATAAATTGGTCGCTCTCGATTGATGTACGTTATTATCGCCATACACATTTTAACAAAGAAGTTCAATGATATGAAAAAATATGGATTTTCGAACGGGAAGCACTATCAGACAGCTCAACCTTGAGAAATAATACGATAAATTGTGGAGGCGATCTGGCGTAGTGGTAACATCCATACCTCTCACGCAGAGATCAGAGATCAGACATCAGAGATGTTAAATACAGATGCGATTGTTTTTACAAATTATGTATTTAACGTGTCCACGTGGACATTATCCATACCCCCTCCCCCCTCACCGTGGACAAGTGTGGACATTTTCGTAACCCCTACCCCCCTAAAGTTGTCCACGTGGTATGTGGACAGCCCCTAATGTCTTTTTTTTTTATCTTCGCTTGTTTTACGTCGGCATATTTCCGCCACTTTAGTGCCAATCACCGACATCAGGGAGGCGACTCCACCTGTTCCTACCTATCAGACTCAACAACTCATGAGCCGGGCCAACTTCTTTTACTTCCCGTCCGAAGGAAGACGTAACCAGAGATTTTTCGCCTCAGAAAATCCCAACGACGCCAGCTGGGATTGAACCCAGGCCGATCGGATTGTGAAGCTGTTACGCTAACCACACAACCACTGGCGCCGTCCTAATGTCTTCTAGAGACAAAATGTATTCAGACCGCTTGAAGTTCTCCAGAATTTTAAGTAAAATTCGCTTTGTTGTGAACTTCATTCTGTATACTTGTTGATTTTCAGCTTGAAAAAGTTCAAAAAAATCGAGTGAATGACCCCGAGACTAGATTTGCGCAGTGGCGATATCATAACCATTGAGGTTTATCCAAGGTGTGATTATTGCTAGCTGAAAACTATAAAAACCCGAGCCAAAAGTCTCCGTTGTTTACTGAGAACAAAAGTAAACAAGTGACATTGATAAAAAAGAAAGCGAATGACACTGAGACAAAAACCCTGCTTTTCTCGACGATCTATTCGACGATCTATTAGGCCAAAAGAAATTTATGGAAATAATATCTATCAAAAACTCACATACGCTATCATACTGAAATGTCTTCACATATTTCATAATTTCTTCAAAATGTCTTCACAAAATCGATTGTCTTCACAGTAAATCAAATGTCTTCGAAATGAAGACATGTCTTCAAACCTGGCATCGCTGCTACTGAGGCAATTTCAGTCTCAGCTGGTGGCTTTCTATTTTTACCGGGCATGTTCGTTGTTTCGTGTTTTGCCGAGTTTAGAGCTTTACCAGGTGTGCGAGTGGAAATTGTCCGGTAAATGTTTAGTGTGCTGCTATCAGGATTGCATTCCTGAGACTTAACATATACAGTCAATCGCAAAATTGAGTGTGACGATACTCTCGATTTACTTGGTACAAAATATTTTAAATACATTTCTTCTTCTGATGTTAATATTAACAACCATTAACAACCAAGCTGTAAACATTGTTGTTTTTTTTTATCCCATTTATTTATTTATCAGGCTCATTAGCATTTTATCTGTAACAGAGCCGGATTTTTATCGTGTACATGTACATATGTTCATGTTTCTATAAATTTTAAATTACACAGCAGAAGTAGTAGCCATTTAGGCGTAAGGTTTTCTGTTCCATTACATTATGGTAAATTACACTGTAGTAGCCATTTAGGCGTAAGGGTATTCTATCTGTTCTTCCATTGTTCAGCAGACCGGACAGCGGAGACAGTTGATATTGATCATTGTTGGGTTATTTATAGAACATCAACCCGATGTTTCTTGCAGAGCAGAGCAGTTGTATGGATGAATCGATCTTTGTTCCACCGTGGATCGATCTCCATAGCTGATGATGGTTGCGTGGACGTAGTTATTCTATAACAACACAAAGATGGTCAAATTGAGGGCCCCGAGTTTGAACCCACGGTCGATCGCTTAGTAAGCGAACGCGTAACCAAGTGGCTACGAAGACCCCCTAGCATTGTTGTTTTGACGAAAGCCATTTTTGGATATGTGCGTTACAGAAACTCCAATCTTCTAGAATTATTTCTTTCGTTCTTAAATTTTCAGGAAAATGATAAAATAACCCAAAATCGCAAAAAAACATATTTTCGCATTTTAGTAGGTTTTGTTTTTTGTCAGGTTATGTTAGGTTATGTACTATTTGCACTGCTTTTTAGTTGTTAGTTTTGATTTTTTTGTCCAATGGAGTTATACAAAATTTAATGAAACTGATAGTAGGTAGTACAGGGTCTTTCAGATTAAACGCTCACGGAACAAATTTTAATAACTTCTACAAAAGTGAACCGATTTTTATTTTTAGAATAAAGACGACCCAAATCGCACGATCCGTTTTTGATTTTTGCGCTTAGCAACACATGGCGATTCATTTTTATTTATATGCATAACTTTCCAACTCCTTAACCTTAACCCGAAACTGAAACCAATGATGAACCAGATTAAACCTAATTTTGGATTAAACTTAAACTTCAGTTTAGATCAAACTGAGACAGAAAAAAATCCATAACTTCAAACGGATCTATCTGGAAAGATATGAGAGCGAATTGAGAGCAAATTGAAGAGGTTTGCTCGTTAGAGAATTTTTGATAATATATTATATGACTTTTAACTTTTTAATATGCGAGCAATTGGTATCAAAATGTCATGAATTCTAATCCGATTATTCCAACAAAATTCGCGGTGGTCCCAACAAACAATCGTCAAAAAAACTTATGTGAGCCAAATTACTGTGTCAAGAGTGATTGGAACGATCAAACACAACTTCAATGTTAGCATGGTAGCTGGTTCGGGTCACAAGAACTGATTTCAATATCCAGAAACTACGAAGAAAGTTGAAGCTTGCTTACAGAGATTTCTGGACTCTTTGTAATATGATCGTAAAATTGCGGGGAAACAGAATTTTAGTGAAAGAACAGTTCGTCGAATGAAAGCCAGTGTAGGCTTGACTCGGCCTTGAGAAAGGTCATTTCGAAAGTTTTGCTGCCCTCTGGTCGTTAGCTAGATGACTGATGAATTGTGAATACTATATTTTGAAATCACGAGTGGCTTGTTTATACTCAATGAATAGAAAATGGGCGGAGCAAAGATTGTAACGTTTTCTATGTCCACATACAATTATGCAATTATGTGTTTGTGCCAACATAAAAAAAACATCAAAACCGCCTAATGGTAACAATTTCAATCTACATTTAGCAACGCAGGAAAACTAAAAATGTGTGCGTGTACAAGAATACACATGAGTGTATTTTGAGAGTGAATCCACTGAGTGAATCTGAGAATGGATCCACTGAATTTTTGCACTCGGTCGTTTTTCCGTCTAAAAAGTCGATTTTATGCAAAAATGTTTTTTGAGATAACTGTAAAGTTCAACGTGTCATGCAATTTTGGGACATTTGGCATCAAACAATTTTCTTAGAAACCCCGATTTCCGATGATTTTTCGGTTTTTAAAAACTTAAATTTCAATGTCTGCGACACTAGTAAATGGAGTCCGATTGAGCTAATATTTTACATTGGATACTTAAATCAACATCTTGCACGAAGTTGAAATGCACAAAATAAATGTATGAAGGAATGCCATTGATAAAATTCGTTGACTGAGCGCTGGCTGGAAACAGTCTTCCGAAAAACACTTACACATGTCCACGCGATGTGAAAATTCCATGTTTTTGTTTGAATTCGAACATGATTCTCGCTAGTGTTGAGTGTCTATCCCCAACACGAACAATGATACACAAACATATCACCCGATGTCGCAGTATTCATTGCTTTCGTTTCGTTTCTTTTCATACACGGAAAGAAATTATTCATCCCAAAACATTTCTTCGTAGAATACTTTACAATCATACTTTACAATCACAGAAACGAACTTGAAATTTAGTTCGCATTTCAAAAATTGCACGAACTAAGAGGCTATAAGTTCATGCACCAAAATATATATTTTCATTAAGGCTCATATGGCGTCAAGCTAACGGGGCCGGGAGTTCAATATTTTGACAATGTTTGCTTAGACTATGTTAGTAATATGTAACCGATTACTCGCGGTTGACTCGAGGTTAGTATTACAAGTGTTCTCATAATTGGTATGTCGCAGTCTTCGATGCTCTGTACGTGTGCCCGACACGGGATACTTCCTATTGGGATGCAGCTGACCATTAATCAGCAACGCCCCCCTAGTCTGTACCCCATATCTAGCGTGGTGCGTCTTTTTCGACTCGAGGAATCCAAGATAGAATGATCACTAGCCGTCGCAATCATCAGCTCGTGTAGAGTTGTAATGAGCGGTACAACCTTTGGCTCTTGTTGAATCATCAGTGGACTGCACAACCTTCGGCCCGTGTATCTGTAAAGAGTGTGTGTATGTATTGCCGCGACTAAGTAAAAGTTTATAGATCGTTTATGCACATTTTGCAAGTCTGATTAAATAATCCTTGGTTTCGTTCAAAGAAAACATTCTCTGAATAGAAAGAAGCTTTCTATTTTTTTTTGCGTGCATGTTGGCAATTAAAGTCTGGGGAGCCGACTGCATAGCGGGCGACGTCGTACAAATGCAGGCAGAGAAATTTCAGCGGCTAAAACACACCATTAATTTCTCGATGTTATCACAAACTGAATGAAGGAAAAAACTAAAAGCTACACTTGCACTGCACTACATATGCTGTGTATGCATGCGATTGCATCATCCTTTCTTCTCCTCTTCTCCGCTCGTTTTATAGCTCGGGTCGCGATCGTCGCGAACAAGCAGTATTGGCCATTTGTATTCAAAGATCCAGCCAAAATTGTTGCTCCCGTGGTAGAGTGGTTAGCGTCACGCCTAACATGTCATTGCTGAATAATTCAATTTTAGTACTTGTTCAAATAGCTAATAATAGCGAATGTTACATGAATTCAATATATAAATTGATGCGTGCACTAAATAATGATATCAAATGTGAAAAACTCTCATATCAATCGATGTTTATTTTGTTCAGAACAGAAAAAGAGGTTTATTTTATTTGCCCTATATTTTTGATGAAGCACCCATTGTCATGAAAGGAAAGCATTTTTTCCATGTCAACATACCAACACACCACGCGTTGAGTGGTGGTGGTGTGGTGTCCGATTCGCTTCTTCTACTCTACGCACTGCCGGTGCTTGGGGTGAAAATGCAAGAGAAACTGTACACCATGTTCGAACATCATGTGAAACATTGGGATTAAACATCGTATGTCCAAACATACCACGAATACAAACATGTCACATTCTCTAACATAGGTACGAAAAAATCATGTTTGTACTCAAACACAAAACTGTGAACAGCAGCGTGGACATGTTTATTCCGGACGCAGTGTTTTTTGTGAAACATGGAAGACTGGCTGGAGCAAGACTATGTGCTAGAAATCGCGAATTGTTTGAAATCGATCCATCAATTGGCAGGTCTTGTCTTCAGTTTAACTCGTTCAAAAGTGTTATAAAAGAGTAATAAAGTGTTGTGAGGTATGATAGTGCATCGACCACCTAGTCGATGGTGAAGCATTCTGTCCGGAGTTGAGATGAAGCACAGAAATATCGTTATTAAAAGTATATTCCGACACAGCTCACTTCAGCCGACACCAACACTATTTGATCATTAATCCGAGCCATTGTCTCTGAACCGGTTTTAACCAATTAAAGAAATGAACAATTTCAGCGGAAACCGTTCCGAAAGGAACGCCGGTTACAGCTTTTGAGCATTCATAAAATGACACTGCCATGGATAACTGATGACCGCCCATATGTTTTACATTTATATTTTTGCAATTTGTTACCAAGGTGAAAACCGTGCTTCACCAAACTTAAGCAAGGTGTCAATACCAGAATCGGTTGTATTCAAACATCCTAGTGGCAACCTTACTGCCCACGTTGTACCGATGAATTCCATTTTGTTCCAGTTCTTCAAAGTGACAGTTATCATTTCCATAACGAGTAAATACAGAAAGAAAACAGAATATACAAAGGGTCTACATGCAAATATTTTTGGGATACTCACGATATGACGTGTAGGCTGTTATCTGCTGACTTTCCAGACAAGATGTTTATTTAGCATCTGGCCCTCGCCGATACTCAATACGCTCTCCCATGGCTCCGAGTTCGTCTTGAATATTCATCAGACTTAATCTCCCAAGTCTGATTCCAATTTGTTGCCATTTCCATTAACACGAGAACCCAAGGTAGAGCCAGAAAAAAAACTTAGCATTAGGTTCGGAAGAAAATAAACAACCCGTCTCAGAAGAGCTGTGTCAATAGCCCACGTTAGTTCCTTCGACGAAAAAAAGGATACACTCGAAGCAAAGCCTCATTAAATGCTCCTTCAGAGCGCTCATTTTGTGTGTGCTATCCTTCTGAAGGGGAGGGGGTGGTATTCAGGCGATAAGGTTCTTCCTCTCGGACTGTTTTCCCGCATTGGGGACGACTCTCATTATTGTTTGGATTTGTTATTTTCCACCCTCTTCGTAGTCATTTGATCCAAAAGCCCATAGTTCCTCCGAAGTAATTGTTCTTTTCCAACTAACGGCATCGAATACGTCGAACTCACGAATTCCGCCTGAGCTGAGTGTTTTGATTTTGTGAAGTTCGAAAAGCGGTATTTTTTCATCGCCGTGATGAATTCCACGAGCCGATAAAATCGGTTTCTGCAATATAGCTAAGAGCGCTCGAGAGCATTTGAAAATTGGATTCGCGATTCCTATCGGATGTTGCCATGGGAAACGGCGAGAGGGACCGTGTCGGTATGATGTGATGCTCCATGGTTGAGTGGTTCTCGGGTAACGATTGTATTGAATCTCTAATGATTGTAACGATTCCGCGTGATTTATCAACATAGAGTATGGGGATTCCCTTTGACGAGTATTTATCTATTCAAAGCTGTGTGAATTGAAACTTAATGATACCGCGTCAAACGATTGCCGGAAGGCAATAAATTCAAACATTACACCAGTCCATTAATCTCTTACCATAATATTCTCTGTTTCCCCAGCTGTTTCGGTGTCGGTTGCCGTTTGGACCTTGGTGGCAATCTCCCTGGAGCGCTATTTCGCAATATGTCGTCCGCTGTCATCGCGTCGTTGGCAGACACAGTTCCATGCATACAAGATGATTGCCCTGGTATGGTTGTTCAGCTTCCTTGTAAACTCACCCCTCTGTTACGTCCAGAGGCTTCAGCCGGTTCATCGGAACTCGATCGGCACCAGTGTGCCAATGAAATGCCGGGAGGTGTGGCCGGACAAGTCCTACGAGAAAGCTTATGTGCTGTTTCTGGACGCCGGGCTGCTGTGCTTCCCACTGCTCACGATGGGATTTGCCTACTCGATGATAGTATCGAAATTGTGGCGAGGACTGAGACGTGAAATCCGGCATTCCACATACCAGAAGCATCAATGTAAGTGAGCATATCGATTTCCATTCCAACAATTCACTATACACTTCTTGGAATGTTTCTCTCAACAGTACAAATCAATAATGTCGGATCACACCAACTGACGTCAATCGCTCATGACAATCCCATAGCTGGAGGTGCAACCAAAGGAAAACTTATCTCGTCATCTCGTACCGAGGCAACATGCTACCAACTGGCAGCAGCTACCAACACGGGTGCCTCCGCCCCCACCGTCGAGTCAAACGACAATGGGACCAGTAAGATGAAACGTAACCTCAAAGTTGGCTCCCGAGCGAACTATCATCAAGCTGGGGAGGGTTACCCGACCACAACCACTGTGCTCACCAATAGCAATAACAATTGCTGCTTCTCGACGTACACCGGCAATGCGTTCCATCATCATCACCACCATCCCGACAGCCAAGAGCCGGAGATGGTGGACGGTGGAAGCATTAGCCCGAATAGCAGCATCCTAACCAACAAAACGGTTCCCGGAGTGCGGTTCCGAATGCTCAAAAGGTTCATGGAGGTAACAGTCGAGTGCTGCAAATGAATGTAATCACTGAATCATTTTATGAACGCTTGAAATTTTTATGGGAAGAGTTTGTCAAATGTGTTGCTGACGTTGATTTCGTTACCGCATCGCAAAATACCGTGGATAAGCTTCCAGTTCCTAGTATGCACGATCTTTGCTTAATCTTTTAATTGAAATCTAATCTCGAACCGTCAGGCGCTTTTTGAAAAATTTGTCCTGCTACGTCCTGATGCGTTCATTCAAAGTTTACAGGAAGATTCGGGACGGTTATTCCTATTATGTTGTACCGTGGCATACGTTTTTTTATCGTACAATGTGTGGAAAAATTATTCAGTTTTCAGGAAATTTTGACGTAGCTTTTAACAGAATAGTATGTAGCGATAGCAGAGCGAGAGCAGCGGAGCGGGAACAACGAAGCGGGAGCAACGGAGCGGGAGCAGCGGAGCGGTTATCAGGTAAGTAACCCTTTTTCAGCTTTCGCGGACACCAAGGCGGCAATGGTAGAATATATTGGCACTACGTGAAAACTATCCGGTAAGTACTTTCACTTTATTACTTTCTATTTCACTTTATTAAAAATTATCAAAATAATTCAAAGGCTGACGTCTTCAGCCGTCATAGAGGTAAAGGAGGAGGATGAGTTGTCTCGAAGGCCTTCATATAATATATTGAGTTCAACGGAAGCGTTATGGTCTCCGTCAGACTTGTCATTTGACATGTTCATCGATTTTGATGAACAAGGGATTGTATTCGATGTGCGGGGAAAGCTAACGTACAGATGTTGCAGGTATCTTCTCCTTCTCCGTAGGCATCGAACAGTATGGTATGTATGTGAAATATAAATAGTATAGTACGTGAAGTGGAAAATTAAAAAATAAATGTGTTACGAAAAATGGTAGATTTCAAACACTTGTTATATTTCGATCGTGTTGTTTCTCAACGGATCGCAGCAATCTAAAGTAACGGCAAGACACAATACCCGAGCAAGAAATGGAAAAAAAAGCGCGCGCAATTAGAAATGTGTTTGCTATAGCCTACCGATCAGTTGTTGTTCTGCTACTGACGGAATCGTTTGCTTCGAAATACACGCTCAGATTATGCGCAATTGTTCATTCCAATTAATCGCAACATCCACTGACTGCGCTGCCCATGTTTGTATAGGAGACGTAAGCGACAAAATGAACTTAATCGACTTTTTCGCTGATACGTATTCTACACAATGTTATACGTATGTTCAACATGCAAACAATCATTTTTTGTTCGAAAACATTTAAGCAATTTTGAAAAAACGTTTCCAAAAAATCACTATTTGTCCGCATAACAGACGTAGTTCCATACAGCTTTTATACATCGTTCGAAAATCAACAATTACCGGTATTATGTGCTGCATGATAAATTTACATTTGAATCACATTACTCCTAGAGTCCAAACACGCCTTTCATTATAGTGTCTTATCACTTGGCCTTTCCCTAATAGATTAATATAAGCAATTATTGAAACGCTGCTCATATTGTTACTATTCTTTGTTCACTGCACTGTGATGAACGTAGAGAAGCAAATTAGTTTTTATATGTCTTAATTACTTAAATTTCTGGATTTGAATCTTCAAGTAGATAATGAAACAATCAGATCTGTAGTAAAATATATTGGTAATATAATATTGTTTTTTCGGTTCATCCAACGTACTCAATTACAAATAACTAATAATAATACTACAAATTCAGCTGCTTAATTTATTTTGAGAACATCTTTTTTGCATATTTAACCCAAGTTCAATAAAACACATCGGTATTTTTTTTAAAACTCCACTTTAAAACATCTTTTAGTTGTTTTATTTTCAGTTATGATCGATTAGATTTTCGATTCGAATAACTCTTTTTTTCTCAGCGTTTGATTTTACCCGACATCCGCTTTGTGAATGCTCTATGTCTCAATAAGCCATCTACTGCCATCTGTAATTCCGCATCGTCCTGAATCGTGGCCAGTGAAAAGGATTCATTTTCAACTCCCGTGTCGGAGCTATCATAGATTCGCAACAAATCCAGAGTACTTTTTTTTGACATTTCACTAAATTTCTTCCAAACCTCTTTGATTTTATCCTACAACAACCGAAACTGTCGACGGAGACGTTTTGGCTATTATCGGAAATGTTAACACTACAGACAAAGCAACCTGATGATTACGTCTAGCTATGCGAACAAACGTTTATTGAAACGATTGATTGTCCGCATAAATAAACGCAAGCGTTTTTCAAATGGAAATTGTTTTAATCCGCAAAATCTCCTAGACCCTCTCTTGGCCGATAATATCCTTCAACTGGACAGATTATTTCATTGGAAATTTGCATGGTTATGCTTGAAGGCCAAAAAACAACAAAAATGCGTTTTCCCCACACTAATGGTGTTGGTGATTACGTCTCCTATGCAAACAGGGGCGGTGCGGTCAAGTACTGACATTGAAGATCCAACGGAGATAACAAACATTTGCAACCAATGATTGACCTTTGAACAAAATTTGCACCGGACGATGGTATAAAGAGATGTAATTTCCGATTACTATTCTAATCTCGCTCCAGCCAGCGAGCAATCAACAATCGCCAGGAATTAACCTTTAAATTGTCGTTCAAAAGGCTGCGACAGAGTTAGTTTTGGTTTTTCAAATCAGTCTTTAACAAGGTGATTGAAATTTGAACAGGGAATCCATCTGTCCTGATTTTTAGATTCTGTTGGGACGTCTTGATACTATCATTTGTCCTGATTTTCATACGAAATTCAATTGCTGCATATGTGATTCATATCTGTTAGTAGTCAATAGAGGTATGTGAAACTTGACAATGAGAATGATTTGCTACTCCCAAGCGTCATTCGGTGTGTTCTTTGTGCAATTTCGCTGGTTCAGGTCAATCACGGAGAGCAACTACGAAGTGTACAGTCTACCCAAGCTCAATAGAGGTATGTGAAACTTACCATTTTGTTGAAACAAACATTTAGGGAAACCGCGGGTAATACGGACAGTGGGGGTAATATGAACAGGTGGTTGATGTGTATGAGATACATTTTGAATTTCATATTTCTGTTAATCAGAACACTTTCTACATATTATTCTATAATATTTAAGCCACCCTATGGCAATGAATACTAATCAAAAGTGGAAAAGGGAAACAAAAACCGAAAATCATACATGATTCCGAGTGTGGATGTAATTTTAGCTGCTTCGATATGAATCATTTTAAGTGGTTTAATATCAAAATTCAATTCGCTGATGGTTATATTTCAGTTTGCGAGTTAACAGAGAAGCGATATCAGGTATGTACGGAAAAGTAAATTCATTTTTGAGTGGAAAATTTAAATTATTAAAATAATTGTACTGGAGGGGTAAAACGGACAGTTGCCAGTGGGAGTGAGATAAACTGTAAAAAGTCTGTTCAATCTATTCCTGAGAAATGCCCTGCGTCTATAAATGGAAAACAAATCGCCAAATGTGGACTGTTTAGAAGATGACTGGCTCCATAAGCAAAATAGTTGAGGGTCTGTCCGTTTATACTGCTGAAAAGCACGGTATCACTTCTAGGTTGATTAATTCGATTTTATCATCAATTGACGAACATTCGTGATGAGTTCAGACCTTGGTTGATTCCCTCTCGCGATCGATAAACCTCTACGCTTCATATATTACAAACCTGTCCATATTACCCCCACTATATGTCCATATTACCCGCATCAAAACAAAAATGTACTTTTCGGTCTGTTCCAATTTCAGTAAAAAACATTGAAACACACTTTTTTGTAAAATATTTGGCCAATTAGGTAGAAAAACTGTATTTGCAAGAAATTGCATCAAATTTGCAAGAAACTGCATCAAAGTTTTGGGAAACATGAGTTTCCAAAGATACAATTGAAGTTCTTCTTAACATGTCCGTTTTACCCCCACCTCCCCTACAGTTAAATCTGATTTGGAAAAGGAAAATGGTAACAAAACATTTCAAGAAACTGCCATACAAATGAAATACAAATTTCTGCATTACTCGAGAATTAATCAAGCAAACGAAACCAAATTTGGCATGTGAAGGTTTTAGGGTGCAATAAATGTTTTTACGGTGGTTAGACACTCCATCCCCCTCTCTAAGGGGGAGCTGCCATACAAATGGAAGACAAATTTCTGCATAATCCGAAAACTAATCAAGCAAATGGAGCCAAATTTGTCATGCGAATGTTTTAGGGAACACGAAATGTTTCCATGGTGAATAGATACTCTTCCCCTCTCTCTGAGGGGAGGGAACTGCCATAGAAATGAAACATACATTTCTGCATAATTCAAAAACTAATCTTAACAAATTTGGAACCATGTGGAGCTTTTAGTAGGGGAAACTTTTCCAAAGTGGTTCAACACTCCTCCTACCTTTCTGAGGAGGGGGGGGGGCTGACATACAAATGAAACACAAATTACAGGGGACATACAAACACAAACTTCTGCATAACTCGAGAACTAATCAAGCACAATTTGGGATGTGAGGGTTTTTGTTTATGAGAAATGTTTATATGATGGTATGACACCCCTCCCTCCTCTGGAATGGAGAGGGGGTCCCATAAAAATATTACACATATTTCAAGCAAAAATATTCCAACCAAACATAAAAATGGGAAAATTCGGAAAATTATTACATAGTGTCAAGTGCTGTTAGTCCATTTGATGTAGCGAAATTGCTTTTTGTTCGAAACTGGAAATGGATTTCAATGTGATGAAACGCAATCCTATATCTTCTTATATCTATACCAATAAAAAAGTATCGTCGAATGTGCTCATAAGAGCACAACTCGAGGAAGGAATTGTCCGATATAGGGCTGTCTTTATTCTATCATATTTTCTGTATAAAACATTAATTCCATGTATCGGAGCAACAGGTTATTTGCAAGTGGTTGATAAATCTTGAACGAGAATTGTCTCTGAAAATAATCTGATATTATAATGATGAGTTTTGTTAGAAAAACTAGGAATTTTATAGTAAAAGGTAAATTCAACGGGGTCGATTAGAAGATCAATCAATGACAGTTTTGCGATTGGATCCATCAACTTGCTCATAGTAAGAAAACGTAAATGTTTGAAGGTATTGATAACAATAAACAAATTTTTTTTTTTCCCAAAATAATTTTTTTATTAAGGCACATGTGGCGTTAGCCTGACGGGGCCGGGAGTCCAATATTTTGACAATTTTTGTCTTACAACTATGTTAGTAATATGTAACCGATTACTCGCGGTTGGCTCGAGGTTAGTATTACAAGTGTTCTCATAATTGGTATGTTGCAGTCTTCGATGCTCTGTACGTGTGCCCGATACGGGATACTTCCTATTGGGATGCAGCTGACCATTAATCAGCAACGCCCCCCTAGTCTGTACCCCATATCTAGCGTGGTGCGTCTTTCTCGACTCGAGGAATCCAAGATAGAATGGTCACTAGCCGGCGCAATCATCATCTCGTGTAGAGTTGTCATGAGCGGTACAACCTTTGGCTCTTGTTGAATGATCAGTGGACTGCACAACCTTCGGCCCGTGCATCTGTAAAGAGTGTGTGTATGTATTGCCGCGACTAAGTAAACTTCCCTCAAAAAGAAGGTGGTCCGTTCATAACCGAGGTAACAGCGTAGCTTTAATTCATTCTAAAATATTTCACAATGTAGTGCCTAGATATACTCTTCCACTAAGCTCTCCTACGAACGGTCTCTGACCGATAGTTATTCTAAAATAAACAAATGTTGGGCGGGACGAATTTTGCCAGGTCAGCTAGTACATCATCTTCTGGAATGGTGTTAACGTTCCCTGAGGAACTTTTGCCGACTCAACGTATGCATTAACTAGTGTCATTCTTTAATACTTAGTTGAGATTTCTTGAGCCATATAACACGCCTTGAATGTATTCCGAGGGGAAAGCTCTAGAATACGCGTGACCACAGTGCATGTCGAAAGAAATTTCTCTGACTAAAAATCCCCCGACCAGAACGGGGATCGAGCCCGAACACCCGACATGATAATGTAAGACGCTAGTCTTACTTACATCCATGGATTGCACACTCTTGCGCGACATTCTGTTATTGACTCGAGGCCCAGCAATACATATTTTCTCAAAGCCCCATCATTATGGGTATCAATTGAAAAGGCCTGTCTACTAGAACACAGTCATGTATGGAAAATACAAATTTAAAATGGCTGTCACCACAAAAATGGCGATATCTATATATTTTTTTAAATCCCGCCAATAGTGATATCAAATAAAAGAGTTTGACTAGTAGAACACAGTAATCTGTAAAAAAATCCAAATTCAAGATGGCCGCAGCTACAAAATAGCCAATTACTTTTTTTTCATTGCGAATTCACCTGATTTGGCTCCCTGTGGCTTTTTCCTATTCGAACGACTCAAGAAATCACGTTTCAGAACCCGAGATGAGGTAATGGAAATCGAAAAATCGAAGATGGCTCTGATGGCCATACCGAAATTGAATATAATAAATTTATCGGCGATTGGATCAAGCGCTGGTATAAGTGCGTTGCAGTCGATGGGGAATACTTTGAAGGGGACAATTTCGATATTGATATATGATCTTGTATTTTTCATTTCCCGAATAAATTCCGGTAGCTTTTTGATCAAGGTGGTAATTCCGCAATTGAACAGTACCACTTTGAATAATGAAACACTGTTTGATGGCCAACTAAGCTAAAGTGTTCCGAATTTCAGATGAAACGGTATAATAGGTAGTGTTCCCACATTTAAACCAGTACCAGAGGGGTTAAAAGACTTTCTCATCTGTACTTTTTCGTCCAAAAATCTGTACCATCGAAATTATTCGTTCTAGAAATTTAGCATGAAAAAACACTCATTTATTTACTACAAATATTAAATTTACATTTGCAAGTCCTTCGTGTGTTGTATAATGCTTATACAAAGTTTTCTTTAAATCTAAATTGCGTACTATCATGAATTAAAATTTAAAAAAAATCGTCCCAAACGATACTGCGGCGTAAAAGTCGTCATGATTAAGGCACATGACGACTTTTACGCCGCAGTTCGAATGTAAGAAATTTCACACACGGAGAAAATCTGTACCAATCTGTACTTTTTGACGAAAATCTGTACTTTGTACCGTACAGAATCTGTACCAAAAATAACAAAAAAAAATCTGTACCTTTCCAGTTAAATCTGTACGTGTGGCAACACTGATAATAGGGACTAAAATTGTATATAATCGAGCCTAAAGATCCTGATCGGGTAAGGGAGTAAAAAGTGCCCCCATACCAAATCACCTTCTGTATGGCAAATATTGTATAGGATATCAAATAAGAAATGTTGGCCGTTTTTTATTAAACGGTTTTATTCAGCTTGCCCTGTAATCTGTTTGTATGTTTGTATGTTTGTAGGTTTGTAACATGTTTGTCTGTAGCGCTGACCCACATTAATACAAATTTGACTCCCTTTCTGTTGACCGATTGATCTGAAATTTGGAACACACCTTTATCTCTGTAGTCATTATCTGAGAGAGAGAGGAGCCAGCTCGCGTTTGTTGTGATCACCCTTATGTCAGCGCGAACCAGTCACGGTGAACCAAGGGGAAGTATTAAAATATGTAGAGAATTTCAACATGACATTTTTTTACAAGACATTTTATGTGGAAATAATTTTGACTTCGGACTACATCTTTCATTTCTATACTGGGGTGTAAGTTCAAAGCTTCGAGAACGAGAGTGTTACATTGGAGAAACAGAATTTTGAGCAATAAAACCTCTTCGCCGGTTGAAAGAAATGGTATGATAAGCGCTTTCGAATTCAAAAGATAAAATGTCTACGCGTTATATGTGTGTAACTTATTGGTCCAAAAACTTGTTTAAATAGCTTAAAAAATTATTTGAGAGCAAGCTATTGAAATCACAAAAATCTGTATATAAGCAGGAGCCAGCTCGGAAATCAACCCAATTATAATTTTACAGCGGTTATATCATTTTGGAACAGTTACTGCTGCAAAAAACCAAACTTGCTGCTGTGAAGAAGGCGACCAGCAAGAAGAAAGCTGCTCCTACTGCTGGTGTGGCTGCCCGAAAGCAAAAGTCAAACAAATCCTCAAAAATCGCTGCATGCAAGCCGAAAACGCTGAAGCCATAGAAATCAACAGCAGCTTCGAAAAAAATTACCATCGCCACACATAACGCACAACACGAGAGAAAACAAGACAGTTTTTTTTCAGCAAATCAAATCCAGTTCTTTTCAGAAAGGGTTTATCAAATACTGCGTTCAAATACATTCTTTTTGTAATTTCTTCGATCAAGTGCGATCAACGTAAGATTACATCTTTCGAGCACTTATTAGGGGTACAATGAATCTTGAGAAAGACAATTCAACAATGTTCACTCATCAATGTCACAAACGGGAAGTGGGTATTGTGAGGGAGGGCACAGTGAGCGCAACATTTATGTAGACTGATTGGAAGCGACAGATATGTTATCTATGGGGAATGGTATACAAATTATATCACACATAGTTTCAGTAATACGTTTGATCAATTTCACCACGGTGATCAATTTGCCCCCGGATGACGGTACATCTTTTATTATTTCCTACATGATCAGTGTTCAAATTTTTTACCTCCCATATATTCCTTTTAGACGCAGTCCTACGTCAAAAATCATATCGGGGATAATAACGCACAAATGTATTCACAAACAAAGGTTCACATCAAGTTTGAACACTTTTCTTATAAATTAATGACAACAACAATCTGACTTGAAATTGTCAGATTGGAATTTTCTTGATGAGAATGCGTAAAAAGAATAAGAAGAAAACAAACTTCTCTGTCAAACAAAAACAAAATCTGTCATTCAGCTGGCTCCTCTCTCTCAGGTCATTATAAAACTGCGTAATTCATGATCTTGAAAATCCAAGATAGCGGCCGCTACAAAATGGCGGATCACATATTTTCTCAAAACCTCATCAATATGGGTTTTCCAAAACCCCATCAATATGGGTATCAAATGAAAGGGCTTCACTAGTAGAACACAGTTATCTATGAAAAATACAAATCCAAGATGGCTGCCACTACAAAATGGCGGACTACATATTTTCTCAAACATTCCTCGCTAACAACTTGAAGGAGCTGGATGTGCTCATCACTCCTCAAGCATTGTTCTCGAAGTTTTTTTTTCTCTTATCCCCAACGAGTTGGTTTTGACGTGGGACTACGTCTAACCGGAATATATGGAGGGTAAAATGAAAACCTAAACACAGAACATGCAGGAAAAAATGAAAGATTTCGAATGCTTATAGCTCGAACATTTCGTACTGGATAGGAGAGATGTTTGCATCACTTGATAGGGAATATTTCTACGCATCTATCGCAACTAACAAAATGTTGTTTTTCTTAGATAAACAATTGAATAACTGTAAAATATTAGGCGTTATCTAAACGCCCTAACTGCATCGTTTTGATTGGCCCGATTTACGGTTTCCCTAACACAGCCATCAAAACCAAGCAGCCTAGGGGAAATCGGCATTGCAAATTCATACAAATCGGGGGTATTTTTGTTCCGATTGAAATGTGTTTCCCTAACACAGACTTCAAAACCGAGGTTTCTGGGGAAATCGGCTCTGCAAATAAATGCAAACTGCGAGTACTTTTGTCCTCGCTTGCCTTTGTGCAGAGTGGAATATGTCTGTCCTAACATGATCTTCTAAACTTAGGAACCTGGGAAAATCGTGCAGACACTAGAAGCGAATGAACTTCCCAGTTTCAAGCAAATTCGAGATTCGAGAAGTATGTACACTTTTGGGATGTAAACTTCAGAGGGAAATGTAAAATAAAATAATCGTTTGATAATTTTTTTTTTGTCTTTATTGGAAAGATTTTCAGCCTTAGGCTGGTTCATCAAACGTTTGATAATTCTTCCGTACATATATTTTGTTCTAGTCATCATACCAAACGTAAAAGGTCCGTCATTAAATTTACTTGTAACGAAGAACAATCAATCACAATAAATGAATTGACTTTACACGGCATTTGTTCATTTTTTTCACTCACAGAGCAAATATATTGAACTCAATTGAATTTGGAAACTGTTTCATTCAATCAAGAATTTAATCAATACAAACGAATGATTGCTAAGCTAAGGTAGTTCCACGTGAACCTTGCGGTTATATCATAGATATAACCCACTATTTTTTTTTCTCATGTGTTCTGTGGTGAATTAGTGCCCAAAGTGCCCAAAGCAGCCGGAACCGAGGAAGCAGTGCCTCTGCAGTAGTCTGGATCGGCGTCTGTAGTGGATAACCATAACGGCACCGTCAAAACGTGGTTGACGCTCAGTTGAGTACAACAATAACGATATTCTTCTGCTATTGTGTTGTCTCCGTAGCGCGTGGCTTTTGTGTCTCCCTTAATAGGGTTACAGAGCGCATATCGGAACAACAAATTTATGTAATTATTTTTATTTTATTGAAGCTTTTTTTTAATTTTTTGTTTAACAAGTGAGATAAATAAAAAAATTGTAAAGGTAATAATCGTTCGTTCTAAGAATGGAGGAGGGTGGGGGTCTAGACATGGACATTTCAGACTCCCCCTCGCTTGCTCAAGCAGGGTGTAGTAAGTCCCTTAAACGGACTCCTATGCCCGAAGATTCTTCTTCTAGGGACGAGTCAACTCACACTACCAAGCCCCCCTCCAAAAAAAAGATTGCAAACCTTTCCCCTGATTCCTCCAATACTTCCACCCAATCATCGACATCCCTTCCCCCCTCTGATGTTACTGTCACCACTCAAACCTTGTCCTCGAATTCCTCTCCTATTGTTTCCGCTCCCCGTGTCAGGGTTTATCCGGACGATGCGCCTGGCGCTGGTCCTTGGGTTGTTTTTTTCCGGCCCAAACCTAATGGTAAAGCCTTGAGGGTCGTACAAATTATGACAGATCTGAAAAGATACACCTCTGTTTCCGAAATTTGCAAAGTAAGACCGAACAAACTGCGAGTTGTCGTGACTAACCGAAAGGACGCTAACGATATTGTTGCTGATAAGCATTTCATCCTCGAATATCGAGTTTTTATTCCCTCCCATAACGTAGAAATTGGGGGCGTTATATCTGAAACGGGTCTGACGTGCAAAACTATAGAAAGTATGGGAGTTGGCAGGTTCAAGAGGCTTCCTTCGATGGAAGTCAAAATCTTGGAATGTCGCCAACTTGGAAAAGTTACCCAGGAAGGGGAAGAAAAGAAATTTACGCCGTACGACTCGTTTCGAGTCACTTTTGCTGGTGCCGCCCTCCCTGACTACGTTATGGTGGACAAATTGAGGCTGCCGGTGCGACTCTTCGTGCCAAAGCCCATGACTTGCAACAAATGCAAGTCAGTTGGTCATACAGCAGCTTATTGCGCCAACAAGGAGCGCTGTGCCACTTGCGGAGAGCAACATGAGGGGAAATCCTGCAGTGCGACTGAGCATAAGTGTCCATATTGCGGGGGATCCCCACATGTGCTCTCATCTTGTGAAAATTACAAGAGTCGCTGGGATAAACAAAAGCGCTCTTTGAAGGAACGCTCGAAACGCACTTTCGCGGATATTTTAAAGGGCGCTTCTCCACTGGCTCAACAACAACAACCATTACCAACAAACAATGTCTTTGCTTCACTGCCAGTTGACGAATTGGAAGCGGATATAGCTAACGAGGGCACACCGTTTATTTTCAAAGGGAATTCCCGGCGCAAAAATGTGTCCACTCCCAAAGTTCAACGACAAGTCCCATCGGTGGTACCCCATGTTAGCTTGCCTAAAATATCGAGTGCAGCGGACAAGCCAAATCAGGTTCCTCCTGGCTTCCGTGGGAACAGTTCACCTTCGAACGACCCAGCACTCGAGGGGACATCAAAAACCCCAACTGTCCCTTTTTCTGCGTCCAGCTCAACTTCCCAATCGGGATTTATAAAGTTGACTGACCTTGTGGATCAAATCTTCACGTGTTTTAATGTTTCCGATTCCATCAGAACCATTGTCATCTCAATGCTTCCAGTACTGAAGACAATTTTGCAACAATTGATGCAAACATGGCCCCTCCTTGCAATGATCATCTCTCTTGATGTCTAATTTAAATAGAGAGGTCGGAGATATCTCTGTTTTACAGTGGAATTGTCGTAGTCTTATCCCTAAATTGGATACATTCAAATTTTTAATTCATAACTTCAATTGTGATGTTTTTGCTCTGTCCGAAACTTGGCTTTCTTCGCGAGATGATCTCTTTTTCCACGATTTTAATATTATACGCTTGGACCGTGATGACAGATACGGAGGGGTGCTATTGGGGATCAATAAGTGCCACTCATTTTTTCGAATTGACCTTCCACCTATTGGAGGGATCGAAGCTGTTGCTTGTCATGCAAACATCAGAGGCAAAGACCTCTGTATTGTCAGCTTGTATTGGCCTCCGAGAGCTACAGTTAGCCGCAAGCAACTTATTGACATGTGCTCACTCCTTCCTGAGCCACGATTGATCTTGGGAGACTTCAACTCTCATGGAACTGCCTGGGGGGAACCGTACGATGACAATCGTTCACTGTTGATATATGACCTTTGTAACAGCTTCAATATGACCGTTTTGAACACTGGGGAAACAACACGTGTTCCTAAACCTCCTGCTAACCCAAGTGCTCTTGACCTCTCGCTTTGCTCGAATTCACTATCGTTAGATTGCAAGTGGAATGTAATCCAGGATCCCAAGGGTAGTGATCACTTGCCAATCAAAATTTCCATCACCATTGGGTCGAATTCTTCTGAATCTATAAACATGGCATATGACCTCACAAGACACATTGATTGGAAAAAATATGCGGACGCGATTGCTCTAGCCATCAATTCCAGAGATGGTTTACCTCCATTGGAGGAGTATAACTTCCTTTCTCGTTTGATCCATGACAGCGCGATTCGCGCTCAAACGAAACCCATCCCAGGTTCCTCCATTCGCCGAAGGCCTCCCAATCCATGGTGGGATAGCCAATGTTCAAAGCTTTATGTAGAAAAATCGAATGCATTTAAAGCTTTTCGGAAACGAGGAACCATTGACAATTTTCAAACGTATTTAGACCTTGAAAATCAATTTAAAAACTTGATCAAAGGTAAAAAACGTGCTTATTGGCGAAATTTCGTGGGAGGTTTGTCACGAGAAACGTCAATGAAAAAATTATGGAAAATGGCTCGAAACATGAGAAATCGCTCTTCATCGAATGAAAGCGAGGAACATTCACATCGATGGATTTTTAATTTTGCACGAAAGGTTTGTCCCGATTCCGCTCCCGTGCAAAGAATTGTTCGAGATATACCACAAGATAGGTGCGATCTTGATTCCGAGTTTTCGATGGTAGAATTCTCTCTTGCTCTCCTTTCTTGTAACAATTCGGCTCCAGGATCGGATAGAATTAAGTTCAACTTGTTGAAAAACCTCCCCGATGTGGCCAAACATCGCTTGTTGAATTTATTCAATAAGTTTCTGGAGCATAATGTTGTTCCGGATGATTGGAGACAAGTACGAGTTATAGCTATTCAAAAACCCGGAAAACCCGCGTCCGACTTCAATTCGTACCGCCCAATAGCAATGCTGTCTTGTATACGGAAATTGTTGGAGAAAATGATCTTGTTTCGCCTTGATCGATGGGTTGAAACGAATGGGCTACTCTCAGATACACAATATGGGTTCCGCAAGGGCAAGGGGACGAATGATTGTCTTGCGTTGCTTTCTTCAGAAATTCAAATGGCTTACGCCGAAAAAAAACAAATGGCTTCAGTATTCTTGGACATAAAGGGGGCCTTCGATTCTGTTTCAATAGAGGTTTTGTCGAACAAATTACACTCTCGGGGTCTGCCGCCTCTATTGAATAATATGTTATATAACTTGCTTTGTGAGAAACATTTGAACTTTTCTCACGGAGATTCGGCAGTAAGTCGGGTCTCTTACATGGGCCTCCCCCAGGGCTCATGTTTAAGCCCCCTTTTGTACAACTTCTATGTAAGCGACATCGACAATTGCCTTACACAAAATTGCAGCCTAAGACAACTTGCAGATGATGGAGTGGTGTCTGTCGTAGGATCAAACGAATCCGACCTGCAAAGACCCTTACAAGATACTTTGAACAATTTTTCAACCTGGGCCATTGGGCTAGGGATCGAATTCTCCACGGAGAAAACAGAGATGGTGGTTTTTTCTAGGAAGCATAGACCAGCAAAACCAAAGCTTCAACTTTTGGGTAAACCGATCACTCATGCTATGTCATTCAAGTATCTTGGGGTCTGGTTCGACTCCAAATGTACTTGGGGGGCTCATATTAGGAATCTGAGTAAAAAATGTCAACAAAGAATAAACTTTCTCCGTACAATTACCGGCACCTGGTGGGGAGCCCATCCCGAAGATCTTATAATGTTGTATCGAACAACTATTCTCTCAGTGATGGAGTATGGCAGTTTCTGTTTTCAATCAGCTGCCAAAACACACCTCATTAAACTCGAGCGAATTCAGTATCTTTGTCTCCGTATCGCGTTGGGATGTATGCCCTCAACGCATACCATGAGTCTCGAGGTTTTGGCAGGCCTACTCCCACTAAAAGATCGCTTCAATGTATTATCTCTTCGGTTCTTCATCCGGTGTAAGGTCATGAACCCATTGGTGATCGGATATTTTGAGCAGCTGATCGAGTTAAATTTTCACTCCGGATTCATGAGTTCATATAATGAATTCATCTCCATGCAGGTTGATCCTTCTTCGTATATTCCCAACCGTGTTTGTTTCCCTGACTACATCAATTCCTCTGTGCAATTTGATCTGTCCATGAAGCAAGATATCCATGGATATACAGATTACCAACGATCGAGGATCGCTCGAACGATCTTCGATGAAAAGTATGGGGGTATCAATTGTGATAATATGTACTTTACTGATGGGTCCACTATAAATGAGTCCACAGGATTTGGAGTGTTCAACGAATTTTTTAGCACCTCACACAGTCTTCAGAATCCTTGCTCAGTGTATATTGCTGAATTGGCAGCAATTCATTGGGCGTTGGACAGCGTCGCCTCACGACCTGTTGAACACTATTACATTGTAACGGATAGTCTTAGCTCTGTCGAAGCTATCCGTTCAGTGAGGCCGGAAAAGCATTCGCCGTACTTCCTTGAGAGAATACGAGAAATTTTGAGTGCTTTATCCAGACGCTGTTATGTCATTACCTTTATCTGGGTCCCTTCACATTGCTCCATTCCGGGTAATGAGAGGGCTGACTCATTAGCAAAGGTAGGTGCAATTGAAGGCGATATTTATCAGCGTCAAATCGCCTTCAATGAATTTTATTCTTTAGTCCGCAAAAATACCATCGCTAACTGGCAACGAAAGTGGAATGAAGATGAATTGGGCCGGTGGTTTCACTCGATTATCCCTAAGGTTAGCCTCAAACCGTGGTTCAAAAGTCTGGACTTGAGTCGGGACTTTATTCGCACCTTCTCCCGACTCATGTCCAATCACTGTTCGTTAGATGCGCTACTCTTTCGTTTCAATCTTGCCAGCAACAATCTCTGCGTCTGTGGTCAAGGTTATCACGACATCGAGCATGTTGTTTGGTCGTGCGAGGTGTATCTTGTCGCCAGATCGAATTTAGAAAACTCCCTTCGGGCCCGAGGAAGACAGCCCAATGTGCCGGTGAGAGATGTGTTGGCTCGGTTAGACCTTGATTACATGACCCAAATATATGTTTTCCTTAAAACTATCGATCTTCGTGTGTGATTGTCCCTATGTCTTCATACCCTCCTTTTCATCCATTGCGAGCGATTGCCCCCCTTGGTATAAACAATAAAATAAGTTGAAATGTAAATATACAATAGATATACGAATAGATTTAAGAATTGAGTGTGATCATCAACATTGTAACAATTCCCTTATATCCCATCCCCTTTCTGAAAGAATATGTCACCCTTCTAAACTCGAGTAAACCGCGAGTAATCGGTTTTCCACCTTACTAACCATAGTGTTAGGAAAATTGTATATGTATAGTTTTAAAAAATACATTTAAGAATTCGGCTCCTTTAAACTAATGTAACTGAGCCTGTAAAAATAAACGATTTATGAAAAAAAAAAATATTTTCTCAAAACCTAATTTATATGAGTATCAACTGAAAGGGCTTGACTAGTAGAATACGGTTGTTTATGAAGAATGCAAATCCAAGATGGCTGCCACTACCAAATGGCGGACTACATATTATGTCAAAACCCCGTCAATATGGGAATCAAATGAAAGGGCTTGACTTGTAGAACATAGTTATTCATGAAAAATTCAAATCTAAGATGGCCGCAATCACAAAATAGAAAATTACTTTATTAAACGGTTTTATTCAACTTGAACTTTTGTATGTATATTAGTATGTCTGTAGGGTTGTCCCACATTAATAGAAATGTGATCAATAGAAACTGACCCAATTTATAAAATACCTTTATCCCTGTCATTTTTTTTATCCCATTTTTATTTATTAGGCTCATTAGTATTTAGCTGTAACAGAGCCGGGTTTAATCGTGTACATGTACATATGTTTTTTTTTATGTTTCTATAAATTGTGAATTACACAGTAGTTAGTAGTAGCCATTTAGGCGTTATGTTTTCTGTTCCATTACATTATTGTAAATTACACTGTAGTAACCATTTAGGCGTAAGGGTATTCTTTCTGTTCTTCCATTGTTCAGCAGACCGGACAGCGGAGACAGTTGATATTGATCATTGTTGAGTTATTTATAGAACAGCAGCCCGATGTTTCTTGCAGAGCAGAGCAGTTGTATGGATGAATCGATCTTTGTTCCACCGTAGATCGATTTCCATCGCTGATGATGGTTGCGTGGACGTAGTTATTCTATAACAACACAAATATGATGAATTGAGGGCCCTGAGTTTGAACTCACGATCGATCGCTTGGTAAGCGAACGCGTAACTAAGTGGCTACGAAGACCCCCTTTCCCTGTCATTTTAAAACTGCTTATCTTCAAAAATCCAATTTGACCGCCGCTACAAAATAGCTGATTCCATATCATCTCAAAAAAAAAAATATTGAGATATGTGTATCAAACGAACGAACTTGACTTGAAGAACACACTATGTATTTTCTGCATTCCACTCAATATGTGTATCAAACGAACGAACTTCACTTGGAGAACACACTATGTATTTTCTGCAATCCACTCAATATCTGTATCAAATGAAATTATTTAACTGATATAATACAGTACAATGGTTTTATTGTAGATAAATATTCTAATGAAACAGATAATGTACTAAAAACTAGAAAATAAAATAAGTAAATTTTTTAAGTTAAACGGTTTTATTGTGATTAAACATAATAATGTACTAAAAGCTAAAAAATAATTAGGCAAGTAGCAGTTAGCAGTTATCACACCTCTCCTTCATTAGTCTAGGGCATTGATAAGACTAAAATAAAATCGTGAGGCACGTTGGATTTCCAATACCAACAATCAGCTACTTCATCATATGTCCCACGATTTTCTTTTAGTCTTATCAATGCCCTAGACTAATGAAGGAGAGGTGTGATAACTGCTAACTGCTACTTGCCTAATTATTTTCTAGCTTTCAGTACATTATTATGTTTAATCACAATTAAACCGTTTAACTTAAAAAGCTTACTTTTTTTTTTAATTCCTATGTGGTTTAACATAAGATCTATGGTGAAAAGCGTACTTTTTCGTTTATTTCACACCATCCTCAAAAGCTTCGAGACAAAAATTTGAAAAAAAAAACACTGAATGTGCATCTTATTACGGTATATCAAGAAAAATTATCAAAAAAAAATTTCATCGAAAATTTAAGTACTAAAAAAATCTTGAATGATCTTTCACGAGGACTTTATTTTTTTCTCCCAGAGCTCTATCGTAGACGTAGGAAGAAATTTGAATACAAACTAAAGTAGTACTGAATCTCAAGATAAGAAAAAAATAATTTTATTTAAAATTTAAAAAAAACCAATTAAAATGTTTTTTAGTATTCGATTTTTTGATGAAAAAATTGTTTGAAAATATCGATCGATACACCTTAGTAAGATATACTTTAAGTTTTTTTTCACATTTTTGTCTCAAAGCTATTGAGAATGGCGTGAAAAAAAAGAAAAGATGCATGTTTCACCATAGATCCTATGTTCTACCATATAAGGACTCAAATATATGGTACTACTGTCAACATTTCTTATTTAGTACCTTGTATATTTAGTCCCATACAATTGGTGATGTGGTTTGGGGGCACTTTTTACTCCATTACCCAGCCAGATCCTTTGGAAATATAAAAAAAACTGAAAAAAACACATATCTAGAAAAGCAGTAGAAACACCATAAAAATTTGAATTAGAGTAGTACTGAATCTCTAAATCCCAAAAAAAATTCAAATTTCCAAAAAAATTTTAGTACCTAAATTTTTGATGAAATTTTTTTTTAATAATTTTTTTTGATACACCGTAATAAGATGCTCATTCAGTATTTTTATTCATTTTTATCTCGAAGCTTTTGAGGATGGTGTGAAATAAACGAAAAAGTACATTTTTCACTATAGATCCTATGTTGAACCACATAGGGTTTCAAAAAAAAGGCCAAAATTTCTTGTTTAATATCCTATACAATATTTGTCATACAGCTGGTAATTTGGTTTGGGAGCACTTTTTACTCCCTTACCCGGCCAGGCCCTTTGCCCTTGATAGAGCTATTGAACCTCATTGTCATTTGTTTGAATGGTTTGTTTACAGAATATAACTAGACTAAATAGCTAAACTAGCTGTCAGTGAGATCAAAACAATTTTTTTTTACTACATTAACAGATGCGATGTTGGCACTATCAATGCACAGCAATGTCAGATATTTGGTTTTAATCAATACGAATGATATTTGAAGGTATACATAAAAGCAACTGATAATGATAGAAAAATGTGCTCGCAAATAGATTCGACATTAGAACAGTTTCGGCTTTCACACTTTTACAGAACAGAGGAAAATTTAATAATTAATAATGAGTCAAACAATTATTTTTTGATAAGTTAAAACCTGTAAAATAGTTCAATTATAATACAAGGTTTTCCTATTGTTTTCCTAAAATGGATGATAAACGCCAGAGCCAAAGCTGCTTTCAGTATTAAAATACGCAGTATAGTTCTGCATGCAAAACATGCAAACTGTACTGTACAAACTGTTCGTAATGAAAATACTCAATAAACCTCAATAAACCTCACATAAAATGAAGTATCTTTTGGTCTTATTCATTTCCCCTGTATACTTACCTGAAGTTGGTGATATTTATCCTACCTGAAATCTGCATGAGCGAAGGAAATGTTGATGGATGGGGCAAAAGGTAAACAACAAAGTTCGATGTAATACACGATTCGTAGTGTATGTTTATAGTACCTGGGTTGTAGTCTGTCATTGTTCCAAGGGACTGTACCAACGAATAGGGATTCTAGCAGGCAAAATTATCACCTCGCTCATCGTTTTTAAATGTACAGTTGCACACTTTTGAAGTGACTTTCAAAAACCTCCCTATATTGTCGGAAATGCTTTAACTTCAAAACAAACGAAACAGCGTTAACATTTTGTTTAAGTTATTCTAAATTGCTAGGGTTCGAACTAGTCAAGTTACAAAAACACGAGTGAAACTTGAAGAAACTTGAAGAAAATTCCCGACAATAACATTTTATGTTTTCACAGCAATGGCTGTCACTTTCGTCGAATGAAAATCAGCTTAGTTCTTCTATTCAGACTTTTCATCGGGTTTGAATAGTTTAGTTACTCTTAAATAAATTTCTTACGGAAATAGCATTTCAATGGAATGATTCAAATGTTCTTTCCCTAGCAGAATTGATTCAATATTTAGTCTAATCACAACACGTGTTAAAGGTGCCATTATATTATCTTGCTTCGCTTTTCTGTCAACATTATTGGCCTATCTATGCTGTTCGTCTTCAGCGCAAATTATATCCTCTTCTCTAAAAGTGGAGAAGGTATTCCTCATCTCCCTCAGGTATCGATATGCCTGCTTCCCAATTTGAATGTACAGCTTTCCCTAAAATATGTACCCCCGGATTAGGAATTATGGCAGGCAGACATTGGGAACTCGATGAAGAATATGTATTCAGAAGGACTTCAGAAAACAATACCTGTCACACCACTATAAACAAAGGCTCCAAGCATCGAATAATTCCAGTTGTGTTTTGGAGCTCGTCGAGATCAGATCGTCGCACTAGCGGAAAGTATCGGAAGCCATTAGCCAGAGTTTACCAAACGCCTTTGAAGTGTCTGGAGTGGATACCACATCGAAGTATCATATCAAGATGAGTTCAAAAAATAAGAAAGTTGTGGCTGAAGTTGATGCTGCCGCCGGTGACGAGAAGACGGAGACCAAGGGATCGAAAGGAGTCAAGCGGCCGACCGCTGAGAAACAGCCCGAGTCGAAGAAGGTAAAAAAGGACGAACCCGTCGCGGAGGAAGAGGAAGATGATGCGGAGTATGAAGGGGAGGATGTCGAGGGAGAAGACGAGGAGTTCGACGAAGAGGAGGACCTCGAGGCGGAGGACGAAGAGGACATAGACGCCGAAGAGGATGGTGACGAGGAGGACGACGAAGGCGACGAGGAGGAAGAGGACGAGGAAGCGTAAATTTGAGATACTGAGTACAATAGACAAAGGGGATCTGTTATTTTGATCTGCCTGCAGTATGCAAACGTGGAGAGTGTTTTTCAATCAAGAAAAATAAATTAGGTTCCGAAATTAGGTTAGTGTCAGGGTAGCGCTGAAGTATTTTGAGACAATAGGAAGCTAATAGTTTGTAAAGTGAGAACAAACATGTCGACACGAATGGTTTGAAATAAAGTGATGTGGAATTTCAATACAAAAAAAACTTTCTCTGACATTGTCATCAGTTCTGCAAGCATTCATCATTTTGTTGATTTTCTATCAAATAGGCGGAAACCATTCCTAATTCGAACGCTGAATACACAAAAAAGCAAAATATGCGATAATTTATTAATTGTATCGAATTACAACATTTCATATAGATTGAATGATTTTCTTCCTATCTCTGCTAAGATCATCTACGTTCTGATAGGCTGATAACGTGTCTACGAAAAATCATCTAAATCGAAATCAGTTTGGCCGTTGTGTCTGGGAAACAATTCATTTTTTCTAATGTTTCGTGTAATATTGATACTTATGTTCATCATAATGTACCATTTGAGACTACCTGAGTAACCTTCTGAAGTAATCTCAACATTTACTCATTTCACGTAAAATCCACCTCGCCGCACAGCAGCACGGAAGCTCAAATCAAAATTAGTTATTGTACATATTCTACTCGAATAGTCATATGTTTATTATGTCTATTGAATATCTTTTTTCTATGATTTTGGAATTAAATTTTCTCCATCTCACGTGGAGACCTTACCTCAAGTTAAGGCGCTTTTCGAACACTATCTATATATATAAAAATGGATTTCTGCCTGTCTGTCGTCTGTCTGTCTGTCTGATTCTTATGGACTCGAAAGCTACTGGACCGATCGACATGAAAATTGGTGTGTAGGAGTTTTTGGGGTCGGGGAAAGTTCTTATGATAGTTCGAGACCCCTCTCCCCTCTCTAAGGGGGGGTGGGGGTTTTCCATACAAATGAAACACAAATTTCTACATTACTCAAAAATTAATCAAGCAAATTAAACGAAATTTGAAATGTGGAGGTTTGAGGGGGCAGTAAATGATTATATGGTGGTTAAATACTCCTCCCCTCTTTCTTAGGGGGGCTGCCATACAAAAGAAACACAATTTTCTGCATTACTCAAGAATTAATCAAGCAAATGAAACCACATTAGGCATATGGAGGTTTTAGGATGCAATAAATGTTTCTATGGTGAATTGTGTCTGAAAATTTGATATTATTATGACGTGTTTTGGTAGAAGCGCCAGGAACGTGAATGTTTGAAGGTTTCAACAAAATCCATTCTGGCGGGACTAAGTTTTCCGGGTCAGCTAGTTTTCAATAATTTAACGCATATTGCAGGATTTTTGTGAGCGTCTAATGAGTTGAAGCAGATTTAATAATTTTCTGAACAAATAAAAATCCATAAGATCATAGGCCAACGTGTTCTGTTCCTTTGCTTGCTCATTTTCTGTCGGTCTATTTATACCGCTTTGAGTGCCAATCACCAAGAAGGCGTCTCCACGTTGACCCCTTCATTTCTAACTTAACTGCACATGATCCGGAGCAACAGCTCGATTTTTCACCTCTGAAGTAGGTGCGACAAACCAATAACTTTCATAGATTGTGTCTCACCGCGGTGATCTTTTGGAGTATCGTTGCTATGTTAATAAGCCACAAAATTTGGAGGAACTTAAAGAAGAAATAACTCGGATTTTCAACAGGATCGAAGTCCTAATGTTAGAATTGTGTATGAATAATTTTGTTCACCGTTTAAAAAGCGTTATCCCATCGAAATGTCCTAAAATTAGCTTTATTTTAATTTTAAAAAAATCGGTTCACCTTTGTAGAAGTTATTAAAATTCGTTGCGTGAGCGTTTAATCTGAAAGACCCTGTACAAAAAATATATTCCAACTTCTATAAGACCAGTATATTTGTTCCTCCATTACCATTATCTACCTATGACATCGTGTAAATCCAACAAGGCTCACGTGTGATTGATTCATACACAAACATTCTTCACCTAACGGAGGATGGTTTGCTTGGTCTTGTAGAAGCAGTTGAAGATTGTTCATTGGTGATGCATTCTTGCCATTCTTGCGAGAACAATACACAAGTTGGCCATATGCCGCAATGTGTTTGCTTATGTCAATGCACGCATTGCATTGAGTATTCATCACGAACGCTATCGCGGCGGTATTTTTCATAGTTGATGTACACTCGGTCACAGGGGATTATATTTTATTTCCCCAGCCCTGTGGAATAATCTTCTTAACCATTTCACACTTAACACATTTTATTTCCCCAGCCCTGTGGAATAATCTTCTTAACCACCCTAATCTACCTTTAGCAACGCATGCAAAAATGCAGAAGATTAACTTCATACCAACTCGACAGGCAATTGACAGCATCATCTCAGATTGCAGTGAAACGTTGTAGTACCATTGGTCATGTAAGCAACTTTGTCTACATGAAAATTTAAAAAAAACTTACTTTTGACGTAGGACTACGTCTTTCATTTCTATACCGGGGTGTAAAATCAAAGTTTCGAAAACGAAAGCGTTACGCCGGAGACCGAGATTTTGAGTGTTAATAGCTCTTAAACAACTGAACGAAATGGTATGATAAACACTTCATTCGAAAGATAAAATGTCTACGCGTTCTATACTTGTTACTTTCTGATCCAAAAACTTGTTTCAATAGTCTTAAATTTGCTTTCAAAACAGGCTATTGAAATCACCAATCGGTATATAAGCGAGCGCCGCTCGGAAATCCACTCAGTTCTAATTGAACAGCGACTGGAGCATGTTGTCGCTGTTGTGGTGAAGCTCTTCATTTATCATAAGCGCGGATGAACGGTGTCACCAAGAGCCTGTTTGTGCACCTTAGGCCAGAAGAGAATCCATCAGGAGGAGAGTGATGCCACAAACGGTTCCCCGGGAAGATCTCGAAGCAGCCGCTACACACACACACACACACACACATACACGCGCGGAATTCTTTCCGTTTGGATGCCATTCAGCATCGAGAAAGATCCGGAAAATAATCTGCCAGTTCCTCTAGGAATTTTAAAATACATTCATGTGAAAGAGTTTATTTGAATGTTTTCTAACCATGTAACACTGTGACCAAATACATTTGGTTTTGTGATTTTTCAATCAATCGCAATTAACAGGATAGCTTCTGAAAATTATTCTTCCCCATCAGTAGGATATTTCCGTATCCAATATTGGATGCATAAAACCTTGTGCCTCCAACGTAACGCTCTCGTTTTCGAAGTTCTCCAAATATTCATTCATTCAGAATGAATTCAGATTCAACTTCAAACAAATTATCTCTAAATCAACGATAGTCCTACGTCACCCTTGCGGTTATACCATAGATATAACCCACTTCCTGTTTTTGAAAAGGGCCAATGTTTTATTTTCTTGAATTTACTCAAAAAAAAATCAAAAAGTGTCAGATCTAAACAATTTTGATCACAATGAAACTTAGAAAATAGTTTTTTTCTGTGTAATTTTTTAAGAAACTTTTACTGAAAAAAATCTTTTAAATTCAAATTAATTTATCGCAAAAAAAGTATTTTATAAAATTCTGACAAAAAAATATGAATAACTCATACAATAACCAACAAGTCATCCAAACATCGAAAGAAAAGCACTTCTACAGGAAAGGATTTTTCTAACAACAACATGTTTTCACTACTTGGCTCTTTCGAAAAGTAGTCTAACTTTTTCTTTGTGATTTCAAGTTGGACACAAATTTCTGCATTACTCGAGAATTAATCAAGCAAACGAAACCTAAATTAGGTATATGGAGGTTTTAGGGCGCAATAAATGTTTTCACGTTGGTTGGACACTTCACCCCCCTCTCCAAAGGGGGAAGGTGGTGGGGGTCTGTCATACAAATGAAACAAAAATTTCTGCATTACTCGAGAATTAATCAAGCAAACGAAACCAAATTTGGCATGTGGCGGTTACAGGGTACAATAAATGATTCTATGGTGGTTGGATACTCCACCCTCCTCTCTAAAGGGGGGGGCTGCCATACAAATGAAACACAAATTTCTGCATTACTTGCCATTACTCAAATTTGGCATATAGCGGTTATAAGGTGCAATAAATGATTCTATGGTGGTTAGATACTCCACCCCCTCTCTAAGGGCTTCACGTCCAAGCGCATCCAGCGATGTAGCCACTTTTCCCTCGATCTTCCTCTTCAGCATCCTTTGGAGCTTCTTGTCACTTGTCTGATCGGAGTAGCTTCACTGTTTTCACCACCACCATCAATTTCAGCATTACTCGAGAATTAATCAAGCAAACGAAATCAAATTTGGCTTGTGGCGGTTTTAGGGTGCAATAAATGATTCTATGGTGGTTCGACACTGGAGTACAAATGGAGTACAAATGAAACACAAATTTCTGCATAACTCGAGAACTAATCAAGCAAACGAAACCAAATTAGATAATTTGATAATTTAAACGCCTTATGGTATTATTAGCAACTAGAGCTGAGACGAACCAGCCCAGGAGCCTGAAAGTCTCAAACATAAAGAATTAAAAAAAGCAACTAGAGACTTGGAGCTTTTCAACAAACCGAAATAACGTCTAGATTATATGTGATTTTCATGAAGAAAAACCGATTTGCATTTACTAGTTGCGTGAAAACACCCTAGATCCGACAAACCAACATCATTTACCCTAACTATCTCGTCGTAAAACTTTCGAGAGTCTTATAAAATATTTGCAAAACGCTCCTCATGCTGGACGAGTTTGCCTGAAATCCAATATGCAATTAAAAGACGCCGAAACCGTACAATCCGTATATAAAACGAACGTACATAAAAACTATTCCTGTGGCGGAAGAACAGCTGTTTACACACCGAATCAATTGATAAACAATCTGTTTGGCAAGAGATGCGAATCGTCAGCTTATTCTGTTTGCCAATTTCAAAAAAGGGAAATGTGCTCTCTATTTGCCACAATTTGCTTCCGTTCATTTCCATTTCGATTCCGTTGTGTATGAGGGAAAGGAAAAATAAGGTTGGGTAGATTCTTGTTCCGTTTGTCACACTGTTTGCTCTGACTATGCCAGATTGCTGTTTAAAAAGCATTTAGCATGAAATTTGAATAAATTCACTGCCCACCCACAGTCGTCACGATATGGTGCGTAACGCTCAGCGCTGTCAATCGTAAATTTTCCAATCAAAAATTCTCCCCCCATTACATCCCTCACTAGCCGTTGCTCTACTAATTTATGCACCATTCGACACCTGCAGCTATCATTACCACCTCGTAAATTAACGCCATCTGTTTCACATTTTCATCCACCACCCCTGCAGACCCACCGCCCAAAGCGCCCGAAGTCGATGATAGCCTTGAAATCCACCACCGTTATAACGTCCGCGCAAAGCGGTAGACCTCCTCCGACTACATCATCCGGATCCACCGCCGGTAGTAAGCCATTCCACAACAACACCTACAGTTGCACGATGGAGACAACGCTAAATGAGCGAACATCAAACGCGCACGGCGTTTCCACGGCATCGTCAAACCACATTCTGATGTCTGCGACAGCAGCAGCAACCGCGGCAGTGGTAGTTCCGGCGAATCCTGCATCATCCGGCCACACCAATCATTCCGCCGCATCGCCCGTCAATGAGTCCTACGCGACGGCATTTTCACGCCAAGCAATTCGCTCCACCTACATGGACAAAAGTATCGAGGCGAAGAAGAAGGTAGGATAGCGCGCTAATAACGGCAAATAAAATGATGCTCATTTATATGGCAGTCATCCCTAACCGTCCTAAAATTGTATTGTTCCCATTGTTCTGCTCTTTTCCGTCTTCCCCTCTCAATTTCAGGTCATAAGGATGCTGTTTGTGATTATAGCCGAGTTTTTCGTCTGTTGGGCACCTCTGCACATCCTGAACACGGTGAGTTACTGTACTTTTGAACATCTTTCCAACAAGTTTACCTGCACACGTGTACGCAAAGTCGTTGATGGAACTTTTTTTTTCTCGCATGTTGAGATTCTTTTTCGAGGAGGGTATAACAATTTGGCTGACAAATTGAGAGAACTGATGCGTTGGCGTGACAAATAGCAAATATTTCACTCGAGAGTGATGACTTCTATTCATTGAAACAATTTTCCAACAAATGATGGTAACTCGTGTGCACGTGGTTGCTCTCGAATAAACTTTGCTCAGTTCTATGCTCCGCTGTAAGCAATTGAGAAATGAAGGTTATGAAACTCTTCTCGCTTTCGTTTTCATCCTTCCTGCAGAAGAAACGCAATGACACCGAGAAAAGTCCGTCTAATTATCGCCTCAAACTAATTATGTTCGTAAACATTTCATAGGATTTCCTTTCTGTCTACCCTCCTGAATCAGCACCTACACAAAATGGTTGGTACAACATTGTTTTAGTTGTATCCCTTGGGGAAACACATATGAAATTTTTTGGTTAGAATGAATTGAAATTCATCGAGACATCAGAACTCTTTCACTCTGCATTATTGACGTGGGACTACGTCTAACCGGAGTATATGGGGGTGAAATGAAAACCTAACCACAGAACATGCAGGAAAAATGCAAGATTTCGAATGCTTATAACTCGAACATTTCTTAATAGATCGGAAAGATGCTTGTATCAATTAGTAGGAAATATTTCTACGCATCTATCACAATGAATAAAATGTTATTTTTCATGAGATAAGCAATTGAATAATTGTGAAATGTCAAGCGTTATCTAAACGCCCTAACTGCCTCGTTTTAAATGGCCCGATTTACGAATTCCCCAACACAGACGTCAAAACCAAGCAGCCTGGAGAAATCGGCATTGCAGAAACATGCAAGTAAGGGGTATTTTTGTTCTCATCGAAATATGTTCCCTAACACAGACTTCGAAATCAATGTACCTGGGAGAATCCGCTTTGCGAATACCTGCAAGTTGGGGGTATTTTCGTTCACAAGGAGATGTGTTTCCCTAACACGGACTAGGCAACAGGCATGCCTGGGGGAATCCGCTTTGCAAATACATTCAAGTTGGGGGTATTTTTGTTCCCACCGGACTTCAAAAGCAATGTTCTTGAGGAGATTCGCATTGCAAATACATGCAAGTTAGGGGAACTTTTGTTCACAAAGAAATGTGTTTCCCTAACACGGACTTCTACACTAAGGTGCCTGGTGGTATCAGCACAACGAAATGTATTAACCTAATACGGACTTCAAAACCAAGGTACCTGGGGAAATTCGCTCTGCAAATACAAGTACTTTTGTATTCACTTTTCTTTGTGCAGACCAAAATATGTTTCCCTAACACGTAATACTGAACTGAGGAGCCTGGGAAAATCGTCATTTCAGATACTAGAGGCGAATGAACATACAAGATTAAAGTATAGTATACAAAGTGGAAGTTGAAAATGTTGATCCATTTTGATTCATGCCGGGAGTATTTCTGTACCCACATTTTTTCTGCACTCCGAAATATGTGTTTAACACGCACTACAAAAGCAGGTACGAACACAACGCTTTGGCTCGGTTATTCAAGACCGCATTGGAAGATATGTCTTCATATCTTCTGATCATTGAATTTCTACGCATACCGTTTGATGATTAGGCAAAATGCTGTTATCAATTTTACTCGTAGCAAAAAACATAATCTATTACAATGTATGATTTGGTTTTAATTCGAATTTGTTCAAATTTTTTAATTACAAATCAAATATGTTGAATTCAATTGAATTCGAAAATTGTTTAATTCAATTAATAATCTAATCAATACAAATGATTACTACACCAACGATATTCCCACGTCAACCTTGCGGTTATATCTTAGATATAACCCACCCATTTTTTTCTTCATATTTCGATGTTTGTCAGTAATCTTTCGGATGAGAACCATATTGGTTGAAAAGAATGTCGATTGTATTAGGTGTACCGGTATGTTTCTTCGGTTTTACAACAGATGGCGTAACTCGATTATTATTCCAGTGAATCAAATTTCCAGCCATTCGTTGGAAAGCTACTGTCATTGCGCGTCTTTTTCAGCATATGTCAAAAAGTTCAAGCGTAAACAATATAGTTTTTTGCCTCTTCGAATATGTCGAATTTTGTACCAACGAGAGTGTTTTTGCCAACGAGAGACCTGCCGTATTCTCCAGACATTGCTTCGTCCAATTACAATTACTACTACCTTTTTCGATCGATGCAACATGGCCTGGTTGACCAGCACTTCTTCAATTTTGATGAAGTCTAAAATTGGGTCGATGCGGGGTTAGCCGACAAACCGGCCGATTATTTCCGCAGAGGGATCCGTGAATTGCCAGAAAGATTGGAAAAAGTTCTGACTAGCGATGGGCAATACTTTGAATATTAAATTTGTAACCATTTTTGCGGTATAAAGCATTAATTTTTGAAAAAAAAACCAAGAAATCTACCGATCTTCTTCTTCTTCTTCTTCAATGGCACTAACGTTCCTAGAGGAACTTCGCCGTCTCAACGTAGTATTACTTGCGTCATTTTTTTATTAGTACTTAGTTGAGATTTCTATGCCAAGTAACACGCCTTGAATGCATTCTGAGTGGCAAGCTCTAGAATACGCGTGATCACAGTGCAAGTCGGAGGAAATTGCTTTGACGAAAAATTCCCCCGACCAGAACGGGAATCGAACCCGAACACCCGGCATGTTAGTTGTGACGCTAACCACTCGGCCAAGGGAGCACCGATACTACCGGTATATTTGAAAACATATGTTTTTTTATAACTTAAATAAATTTTGTTGCAGTTTTATATACTTTTTTACAAACTTATTGGTCAAATATTTCACAAACATCGTTTTCAAATGAATTTTACTAGAGTAAAAAACGACCGAAAAGATGCACATTTGTTGTAGTGCGAATAGATCAGCCATATAGTGGGGATAAGACAGACTGGTAATATAATGGTTTATTGTTCGCGAAAAGAATCCGCGTTGGTGGAATTGAACTTCGTTTACTAGTTTAGGGGAACGTCAAAGAATAATTGTTTTTCAGGCGGAGTAGACACGTTTTTAAAATTAAAATTATGAATGAAAATTAACTTTTCCGTTTCAAATTAGTATTCTATACGAATGAGAAACACTTTTTTGCAGAAAGTGAAAAAATTTCATACAAAAAATTGTTTTTGAAGACAACTTTATATTATAATGAAAATATTCAGTCAGAATGTTGGAAATGTATAGACAAATGGTCAAATAAAAATCAGAAATACGTGTTTCAAGTAATTCAATAACATGATGTGAAAATTTTCATTCAAATTTTAACATTTGAAAACTGGTTCTCAATATGATAGAGATTGCACTAACGAGTTTAGGACTCAAATTATGCCCTCAATTGGAAGTCACCATCAGACGTCGACACTGTCGCACTGTCATCGCGAATTGTTTTATTTCTTCTCGCTCATCGTTTATTGCGCACAACATCTGAAATGTAAACAAACAGAGAGAAAAAGAAAGTGTGAGTTGGATGTTCTTTCCATCACTAACTTTTCTGTGTCCTTCTTAAACCGGGTTCAGACGGTGCTAGTAAGCATACGAGTCGGTCTAGTCAGTTACTGCAGTGCAGCTACTCACACCGTGTGAACACATCATGCCAGTTAGTGTCATGTGTGATCTGGCGTGCGAGCTACTTCAAAGTTTTTTGAATTTGCTCGCACTCGCATCCCTCAAAACGTCAAAAACAGAATTTAGCGCTCTAATCAGGGATGCCAAATGTAAAGAAATGTCTCTATTTTTAAGATATTTGAAAATATGCGAAGATATTTATAGACTTGAAAATTATTGGAAAAACAAATAAAACCCTCATAGTTTCTTAACGAAATCGTTGTTATTTCGTTTTGCACGCTGGCGAAGCGTCATTTCTATTCGAGATAGTTTTCTTGAAAATCTCTAATATAGAATCATTATCAAGCACAATTTTCATCCAAAATTCACTCACAACTTGCAAAAAAAGTATTGTTCTATGAAACAGACTACATATTCGATTTAAAAAAGTATATTTTCATTAATTATTTGAATTTTTGAAGCGTATTTATCCCACCTGCAAATCGACTATCATTTTCATTTCACGAAATAAAAAAAAATTTAAAAAGTATTTTAGACTACCATTTATAGCATCACATACTTCCAGAATTATCTTAGCTATGGATGCTTTCGAGATTCTAAAAAAAATATCAACAACAATCTGAACGATATTCCAGAAGAAAGGCACATCAATGTAATTTCTAATTTCACTCTTGCAGGTACAGCATCCCTCATGAGTGTATCTTGGCGTTGTATTTGTGGAGCATTCAAATCCAACAGTTTTTCCACTTGTTCAGGGGTTATTCTCAACACTGCTCTGTAATCACGGGGATCCTCATCGTAGAGTTCCTTCAATATTGACGAATTTACGCAAAGCTGAATCAGCTCATGCGACATCTACATTAGAGCTCAGAACCACAAAAGTGAGGGTGTATGTTTATTTTACGCACTGAAAAGCAAATTTCGGTGGCGATTATTCATTTTATTTCAATTTAGATTAATTTCAGCCATTGTCGTCAGTATATGGTAAGAAAGTTGGAGTTTTGTATATTTATGATGGTTTCAACACGCGATTTGACCAAAGTTATAGATAATCTTCGAAAATTTTAAGTTTGATAATGCATACCGGTTATTAATACTATGGATAATTGCGATGAAATCAAATTGGCTGATATCATTGATTATGTAGGGGCCGATACGAGAAGGATTTGCAGTATTTTTAGCGCAAAACACCTTATTCATCGTTTACTTAGTTGAAAAAAAAATAAAGTTACAATACTTATAACAAGCCATTCCTCGTAATATACATATCACATTGTAAAATGATGATTTTCTAACCTTTTCAGCGTGGAAAGAATACATGAAACCGGGAAATTTGAAGATAAATTCTGATTTTTCCAGAAAATTTGAACGAATTTCATACCAAAAAAATAAAACATCCTCATTTTACTCGCTGCGCCATCTGGTTGTAAATCCAACATAAATTCGTCAATTGTATTTGTCGCTCCTTTGCTTTGCATCCAATTCCTGGCCCGAATCCTTTTTTCTTTCTGCTTTTTCGGGTAGTACCTTCAGTTCAAAGAAATTCAGCACAAAGTATGTATTTTTAAACACGATCAGCGTGTGTTTCGCTATAAAATTGTCTAATGATACATTCAACTGAAAAGCTAAGATGAAAACTGCCAATAAAGAAGTCGATTTCGGACCAATTTCGGCCGTAGTATCTAGTTTCTCGCCAGCAGCTCACACTGTGTGAACGGACAAGGCGAGTCAACCAATTGGCGATCTAACGTACAAATCTACACCTAGGCGGCGCTGCGGTGAAAGTGATGATGGTTTTAAATTTTGCAATGTGAGTTTATGGAAGGCTTATAGTTATTTCCATAAATCACAATGTTATAGTCATAAAAGATTATTTGATTGAGATTAGTTCGTAAGAAATTTAATTCTGCGCAATTTTATATATGACATGTTATTTTCTTACCTCTTTCTGTAGTGAAAATTGTATAAATGTTGACAATGGTTGAATCAAAAAAGGAAATTCCAGAGCAAAATCAAAAACAAGTTGAAAAATGCATGTTTCCTACATGTGAGAATAACCTTCGAAATACCGGAAATAAAATATACGTGATTTGTTTCTGAGTTTTAGGTTACCTTATCATCATTTTCTTAGTTCAAAAACAAAATCCAGATGTCTCACCGCTCGTTTACGTTTTGCGTTAGATCGCCAATTGTCAAGCGAGTCCACCGGGTCAGTAGCTGCTCATTGTCAAGTCAGCTACTACACTGAGAGGAATAGTTAGTAAATACGACGAATTTTTTGGTAATTTACTAACTCGCCAATTCGCTAGTCATTTTCGACCCTACTAATTATTAGTACATTCTACCAAAACAAATTGGTAGACATAAATTTCAAACAAAACCACGGTTTGTAAATCCAATGTTGGCTCAATTTCGGGGCAATATCAATGAAGATGTTGGCCCTCATTTGTAAAGGGATAATAACTGTAAAAACGATATATATATCGAATAATAAATTTTCAAATCGAAAGCTGTGTTCAAATAATTTTATTCTTTTCTAATATTCTAATATTAATATTCACACAAACCTTTGCAGTTTTTCGTTTTCGTTAAAGTTTGTTGTGAGCGGCAGTTGGGCCATCAGCACTTTTCATATACCCACTTATTCACCTACGCAGTCGGACGAGACATCGAAACATCATACCTCTATAATGCATGTCGTACGCTCTCCGCTCTCCTTGATGTGGCTTACGTTGTAACAACCTCAACACGTGGAATAGTGGTATTTCTACAAAATAAAATAAATATTTAGGTACAATGAATCAACAGAAACAAAATGTTTACCTCCGAATCGCTCCACTTTCACTAAAGAAATGGCGAATGCACACACACAGTTGCTAAGCATGAAAATACTTAAGGTTACTAATTCTATGAAGTAAAATTTACGAAACGTTGGTAGGGATGTACATTCAATTTGATATCAGTTTTACAAGACTTTGGTAATATGTACAAAAAATGTGTACATTTTACCAATGTTTCGATTACTAAAGATTTGTTAGCTGCATTTACTAATGTTTTCCTCCAGTGTAGCAACGTATAAATGGGCCTTTATGCACCCCTGCTGCCAGGGTTGCCAAAAGTTTTTAGTGTAATTATTCAGTGGCTTTTAGAGAATTTTATATAAATAAAAATGAAGAGACAAACGTGTTGGTAAACGCAAAACCCGAGGAAGGAATCATCCGATTTGAGCCGTCTTTATTTTGTTGTATTCGTCCATTACGTTGTATAATATTACGTATATCACGCAAAGAAAAAACGGAAAAATAACGGAAAACTCGGAAGGAAGGTTGGAAAATTTGGAAAATTGAATTCCCTTGTGTTCTACAATCGTTTTCCTTAAATCCTATATTCAATAGGTCTTCCACGAAAATGCTACGACGGAAGACCTCCGATGCAAATGCTTCCATGGACTTACGCAGTTGACCGGAACTCCAGTCATCACTGATAAAAAGTCGGCTGTCGGCATATTCTTGGCGATTAGCTCTATTTTGACCACGAACTTAATGGATCTTCTGACCCAAGGTACGGAACTCTAGGGTGGAGCTGGCAGTTTGAACAAAGCATCGAGCTGCATAACTGTTTTCGCCATGGTTGCTGCAAATCTAAAAAATTGATTCGTTGTATTTTTGTAGTTCCTTTTTCATCACCATCCGAAATTAATAAATTTTGCTAATGCGTTCGTTAGGAAGTTTTGTTAGCCCCGAAAAAAAGCCGATGGTTTTCGTGGTCATTCCTTCTCACACACAAGTTGATATACATTTCTTCTTGTTGTTGTTATAGCTATCGCTATCGCTGCGTTTCGGTTGACATACGCACGGTCACAGGCAATTATATGTTTGTTCCATTATCACCATAAACAAAACATTGAAACCGTTCAGTGGTAACCATTTCAATCATATGGCAACGTATAAATACTACAACAATGTGTGAATATGATGCAAAAATGTTCGGGTACACAAAAAAATTTCCACCACACTGCATGAAAACGGACGCTTTGTATCATTTTATGGAGTTCCACCTCACTGGCAGAAGCAATACTATGTAATTCAATTGAAAATGCTCTAATTTTATGCTCTGGCCGTTTCAATGAGCCGTTTCGGAGGGGGCTCAAATTCATCATTTCCCCGTTTGCACCAAAAATAGTTGTTAACGTTAAAAATTTTTTCATAGAAAAGTGACCTGTTTTCTGATTTCACACCCTTACTAAACGATGTAGTCCTACGTCAAAATATGCAAAAAATACATAGCTTCAAACTTTGAGTTCTATTTTCTCAAAATTTAAACAAAATGTCACTTGGTCCGCTTTGACTTAACAGCGGCTATATCCATTACTCACTCAAATCTTTTATCACTCAACCCCATTTATTCAGTTCACAGGAAAATGTTGAGGGACATTATAATAAATCCCACCACAATGCTGAACACCATCCTGGCACAAACGCTGCGGTGGAATTAATGACAACGTTCCTCGGCATTTTCGCTGGAACCGAATTAATGGGATCAGGTGTAAGTGGATTTAGACGAGTAAGGATACAGATGAAACGCTCCGCTTAGTGCTTATTTCTTTAAAGGGATGATGAAATAATTAGGAAGCGCTTTGGTGGGTTTCCCAATGAAAGCAATAAGATTAATCAGAGCAATAAGGATTTAAAGTTGAAATAAACACGAAAATTTCGGTCGAAAAATTATGCCAAATATTGCGAAAATGTATATCGAAGATTATTCTTGATCAACATCTCGACTTGGTCAACATCAGTGGAGGCACCTTCCGGACAACTCAATACACATTTTCAGCATTATGTTAAAATATTCATTGCCGGAGTGATTCCAGAAAGAAAACAAAACCACGATAGAAACTTTACATCTTTATCCTTACAAAGCCAATTTTCCGTACACCATTAATCCAATCCTCACGGAAATGCTGAGAGTGGCTCGTTGCTGCATTTCCTCGAAGGAAATGATTCGGCGAAAGATAGACTGTGAGCGGAAACAAATAAGCCCCTGTTTCTGCGGCAGTGGTCATGAGTATTTCATGAGAGTTCACGTACAATCGTATTTCAAAGCAACCATCACATTCGGAACGAAGGATATCACGCGCTTCCTCGAGTCGCTCATTTGAACAGACAGATGGTAGATTGGAATGCCACTATCGTGTATTACCTTTCTTCAACTTGGGAACAACGAAAATTTCACCATACCCGGATGACTACTTAAACTGGCATGAAAAAAATGTTTCATTATGGTAATTTTGAACGCGTTTTACATTTTATGTAGTTTTCTATGTCAATCATGTTGTTAACGGGTTACCTACATAATTTTCAGTTTTCTCCAATCGTACACTGTTTATGTACACATTTAAACATTTCATTACCATCATGTTAAGATTTTCTTTTTGCGATTGGAAACGGACCTTAATACTCGTGCTACATACGTTACGAAAATGTTAGCTAACGTTGTGTCTAGGATGATGTCGCTTCACCAACTTAACCTTGTTGCGTGAACATTCAAACATTTTTCCTTGCGAACTATTCCGAATTCACAATGATGTTTCGAAAACGGTGGGTGGAGACACTTTTCTGTCTTTTATTGAGAAAAGTTTATTCAGTAGTAACGCATAAGTTTGATGAACAATCAAGGTTCAGGACGATTCTGCGATTCATTTTTCATTGTGCAAGTAATTACAATAAATCCAAAGTGACGGTCTAATTACCCATTCAAGGACTAACTGGTCTCTCAATCCACCCAACCACCCATCCACCCAACACATTGGCGACACATGGTACAATCCGTTATAAATATGAAGATTACTTCAGATGACGGTCACAGAGTGACTGATGAGGTAATCATGATGTTTACCGCGAAAGCAGAAGCTATGATTAACGGTCGCCCTCTGACGTGCACTGATATGCTCCCTCCCACTGCCATACCATTCGCTGAGCAATATCTTTCGAGGAGATGCACCCAACCAGAGTCAGCATTTTCATGTGAATTGGATTAATGGTGTTAGGAGATTCGGTTCAGTTAGACTGAAAATATCTGGTTTTTCTTAGCGTTTCTCATGTGGTTATACTGTAGCCTGAACTCTGTATCGTATTGTTCGATATAGATATTGGAAGCTGGAAATAAGTTCTCCCTATTTTCAAACAAATGCTTCTACAAGTCTAATTGTGAATTCGCATGTTAATATTGAGTATAAATTGAGATAGTGTCATACATTTCCTGTTAAATTCGATTTGGTGGTGCATAATCTCAACAATAACCCGTAAGGAATTTGATTTAGTTTTTGTGTAAATTGACTTTTTTAGCTTGAAACTCACTAAGACAAGACGTGACAACTGGCTTCTTACTCTTACTCTTCGACCAAGTGCGAGGAGCAACAGGGATGCCGAAACACGCGCAATGTCATGTTTCCAAATGAGATAAAGTTTCTGAAGACTATTTTGACGTAGGACTACGTCTTTCATTTCTGTACCGGGGTGTAAAATCAAAGTTTCGAAAACGAAAGCGTTACGCCGGAGTCCGAGATTTTGAGCGTTAATAGCTCCTAAACAACCGAACGAAATGGTATGATAAACACTTCATTCGAAAGATAAAATGTCTACGCGTTATATACTTGTTACTTTTTGATCCAAAAACTTGTTTCAATAGCCTTACAGTCGCTTTCAGGCTATTGAAATCAACAATCGGTATATAAGCGAGGGCCGCTCGAATATTCACTCAGTTATAATTGAACATCGATTGAGGTACCATCGCAGGAATGAATGGATGTTTGAAGCAGCGGATACTTTCATACTCGTTTGCGTTTTTGCAAATCTGAATGTTTCCCTCCTAACACAGACTTCAAAACCATGCAGCCTGGGGAAATTGGCATTGCAAATGAGATGCAAGCTGCGATACTTTTTCAATCGCTTGCGTTTTTGCAAACCGAAATGTGTTTTCTCAACACAGATTCCGAAACCAATAAATTGGGAAAATCGGCATTCCAGATCTCGGCAGTACTTTTATACTCCCATGCATTTTTACACTCCGGAATGCGTTTTGCTAACACGGTCTACAAAAGCGGGTACAAATGCAACGCTTTGGCTCGGTTATTCTAGACTGCATGCCCCTCAATGTCGCCAGCTCATTGAACTTCTACGCATACCGTTTGATGATTAGGCAAAATGTTGATAACTATGTGCTGCGATAACCACTACCATAATGCATGAATTGACCTAAATTGGGATTTGTTTGCAATTGAGTTCGTAAATTGTTTCATTCATTCACCAGTTTAATCAATAATTTAATCAACAGCTCTGCACAGCGGCGATATCGTACACAATGACGAACATTCGAAGTGCGATTATTGCTGATTGAAAAAATTATAAGAGGTTGTGTCCAAGATACGACCGCATTGTTGACGTTGAAATACACTGTTATTTTATATAAGTCGCCACACATTGGTGGCTTGAAACTACTAGGAATATAAACACTTCTCATCATTTTGCGCTATTCCCAAAAGAAACACTTCTGTGAATATTACTGGCCTCAAAAAAAGTTACATTACTTTCTCATGCTCGAGAGAAGCGCACCCTTAGTGGAGGAGGTTTTGCTACTGGCGAAATTTTATTGCCCCTGCCAATGCGTTCGTTTTTTGCAGGGCTCGAACCTGCCTTCCTCTTCTTCTTGCTCATCACACACTACGTGAAGCGTCCAATTTATGACGCGGAAAGAAAAACACACGATACTAATAACGCGAAAAACGAACAGAAAAACGACGATATCCAAGTTGGATTACCACTGGTGGGGTCCAATCTTAGATCGAAGCGCAGCGAAAGCAAAGTGAACTGGATTGCTCAACAGTCCGATGCCGAATGAAAGTTTGTCTCAGCGAGATCCACTGTTTATACTCTAGGCAAGTATTCCCCTTCATTCTTCTACTTTTGCTTTGTTCACGGAGACTTTAAATCCTACGATTTCCCCTCCGTTGGTCGTCGATCAGTTGCTCGTTATTGACAGCTCTGTTCGGGAAAGCACACAAATGGACAGAACAAATGTATGGGCAAATGGAAACGCTTTAAGTTTTCATGAATTTTAACCATTTACAAACCAGAGGATTCAAATGTATAGCATATGAAACAAATCTTAGGGAATTTCCGATTCGTTTAGTATGTAAATCGCCAAAATCCGTTCGCGGCTAAAATAGTTATTAACGTTAACTTTATTTCATAAAAACGTGACCTGTTTTCTGATTTGGCACCCTTAATGAAAGAAGTAGTTCTACGTAAAAAAACACAAATGATTACTAAGCCAACGGCAGTCCTACGTCAACCTTGCGGTTATATCATATGTATAACCCATCCATAGTTTTTTCACATCCCTAACAGATGGTTTTGTATCAGATATTCTATGAATGGTCTCATTTGGATGATGTTAAGCCAAATTGTTGCATATTTCACAACAAATTGTATTTTTCTGTTGTGATTTGTCATGAAAACTAGTGTGAGAGTACATACCAAGAGAACATTATGTAGGAGTGTATATTCAAATATTATTGGCAACCCTTTAAAATTGACCAATCAGCAGCTGACCCGAAAACTGGTCCGAAATGAATACCCTATTGTATGGGCTTGTCTTAAGAAACTCACTGCCCTCGCTACATCGGAGACAATAACAATAGTGTTAATGTTATTCATGAATAAACTAGCTGTATTTAATGAACATGGCATTGAGTGAGGTTCAAAACTTCCCTGTTATTCAAACTTTGAACTAGCGGCCCAGTCTCATGTTTTCATAAGCTTTTTTTTTTGTTTTGTTTTTGTCAATGTTTTTTATCCTCCAACCGCCGTTAAGAATAATTCAATAATTCACAGTTGTCTTCAGATTGATCTCTCATTCGTTTTGTTTTCTGCAATGCTATCTGCAACTCGTAAAGCTGCATCGCAATTACAAGGGATTATGTCGATACACTTACAAAATAAAACATAATTAAAAAATAAAAGACATACTTATCCGAATTTTTAATATTTTCTTTTATGGGAAAGTGTCAGTCATGATGCAAACCGTCTTTTTGATCTTAACACCTCGGAAACCATAAAAAAAACTGAATTGTTCAATGGTTTCGCCTGAAAGTAAACATCTGGAGTTCTGTTCAGTGTGAAACAGAAGCGTTTTGAAATTTTCATGCCAAGTACTTGTAGTAAGAGAGAATATTAAAAAATTGAATTATCCCTTCTAATCATTTATGGTTGGATTTTTAAAAAGCACAAACAATACTGAAACGTACAGACTTTCAATGTGACTGCAGGTAGGTTTTGACACGTTTATCCACCAATTTTCCACACACCATAGGCTTCACACACCCAGAAAATCCTTGGTAAATAAACTACCAATTCTTTGCTAATGCAAACATTAGTAGAATGTACACATTTTCTGTAGATATTACCAACCGTTTATAAAACGAATGTCAGTTGCAATACACATCCCTACCAACGATTGATACATTTCACTACACGGTATTGGTAACTTTGGCGATTATCATTCCTGGCTACGGCAAAGAAAATATATCTGTCATCATTTGAAATTTAATCGTGCGGGCAGCAAAAATTCACAAAAATTATTTTAAAGAGAAATATGTGACGCTGATGAATGGTGTGGTATCATCCGCAACAGACGGAAGCGGCCCAGAAGAGGCTGCTAATGCTGCAAGGTTCACAATGGTAACAGTACCAAGGTGGATCGAGGATCAGCTCAAAGTACCATGAATAGCGCTGTGTTTTCTACGTCCGCTGGAACCAATGAAACGGCGGTAATGTCTACTGGACCAGCTAGTCGTACCGGTAGAAAGTTTATTGTGTGGTGTAGTTTAGTGTAACATTATCCAGTTATTTGTAGGTGGTCAAATTTCCAGCCAGGATATGCTGATGAATGTATAGAGCAGCTAAAGTTGAGTTTGCTCAAGCCAGCGAAAACGCCAGAGGATGCACTTAATAAGTCCTTCAGGTTCTGGTCTACGCAGCCGGTATTGGACGACATAACGCGTACCCCGTCACAGCTACTCTCGTGAGGTACCATCTCTTGCAACAGCCGTCGCCGTTGTTCACCTTTCACCGTCGGACGTTGTCAGCACTTTGGTCAGCCCTCCACCTTCGCTGCAGCTCCGACATGATTTGTGTGATTGCACTGCTCACGGCATTCCAGATCATCTCGTCGCGACACATCTCCTCCACAATATTCCCGACATGAAGTGCAGGCAGCCCCTCGCGCCTTTCGGTGAACCTGGGACAGACAAAAACGACGTGCTCCGGTGTTTCCTCCATATGCTGCGTCAAGTAAAAGTTAACTGCGTCAAGTAAAAGTTAACTTCACCGTGTTTCCTGTTCAACCAGGTCGAAAGTACCGGTATCAGCCTGTACGTCCATCTACCATTTTCTGCCGTATCCCATTCATACTGCCATTTGTCCAACGACTCCGCTCTCATCAATTTCCGGATACCTCTGCTTTCCCGTCGCTTGTAGCACTCGCTATCTTCCGCCAGAGTGATACAGATGGGAATCATTCCGGCGATTACACACACAGCTTCTGTCGAAATGGTCCTATAAGCACTTACGACTCGCATGGCCATGAGTCGGAATGTGCTGTTTAGCTTCCTCCGATTTCGGTGGGTTTCCAGAGCCGCCAACCAGGCAGGGCCACCATACCTCAGTATCGACGAAGATACACTTGCCAAGAGACACCTCTTGCTGCTGCTTGGGCCAAAGCTATTTGGCATGATCCTCGCCACCACGTTGATGGCCTTTGACGCCTTCCCACATGCATAGTCGACGTGCTGATTGAAGTTCAGCCGGTCGTCGATCATGACTCCGAGGTACTCCATCGCCCGCTTCGAAACGATGGTATGTCCTCCGACCGATACCTCTGCCCGCAGCACTGCCTTACGATTACTTACTAACAGCACCTCGGTTTTGTGATGTACCATCTGGAGCTTTACGCTGTCCATCCAACTACCGATCATGTCTACAGCCTCAGTCGCCAACATTTGTGTGTGTGTGTGTGTGTTTTTTTTTTTTTTTTTTTTTTTTAGAGGTGAGGAACGCTCTTCCAGCCTTATCTGGGAAGGGATAACCCAGACGTCGAGTGGGGATCGCACCCACAAAAACCAAGCCCTCTACTCGTAGCCTCATTCCCCCCGGGACCACATCTAGGCGACTACTTCAGGGGGCGGCTGTGCTCATGCACTTCACGAGTTTTCAACGCTAACTAGCGTTGATCCTTCCCTTTTTCTCTATACATCTCATTTACGTTTCCGTTGTACTCCGCCACGCACATCCGCAGCACAGGCTTCCTTTTACCCGTCGAGACGTGTACCGATTAGGAAATGCCCTCCAACATGACGCGCAACCCGTCACAGTCACCCTCGCGGGGTTTCTCACCTGTCGAGACGTGAACCGATTAGGAAGCGCCCTCCATCTTGACGTGCGCCCCGTCACAGCCACCCTCGCAGGATTTCTCTTCCCAACGGAGCGCCGATTAGGCAGTGCCCTCCAACATAACGCGCACTCCGTCACAGCAACTCTCGTGGGGGTACCCACCGATTTGATGATGCTCTCCTAGGCTCTCGCTCCGCCGAAACGACCCTCGCAATGTTCCTCTCTCAATCCACCAACAGGCATTGCCAGCATTTTCTTGACCCTGCTCTCCAGATACCGCTTACCCGTCGAGACGTGTACCGATTAGGAATTGCCCTCCAGCTTGACGCGCAACCCGTCACAGTCACCCTCGCGGGGTTTCTCACCTGTCGAGACGTGAACCGATTAGGAAGCGCCCTCCAACTTGACGCGCGCCCCGTCACAGCCACCCTCGCAGGATTTCTCTTCCCAACGGAGCGCCGATTAGGCAGTGCCCTCCAACATAACGCGCACTCCGTCACAACGACTCTCGTGGGGTACTACACTTTGCAGCAGCCCATTAGTTCCTCTTCTATGGTCAGGGGTTATTACTACGCTGGTCGGCCCTCCACTTCCGCTGTAGCTCGGACATGATGTGTATGATTACACTGTTCACAGCGTTCCAGGTGCCCTCGTCGCGACACATTTTCTCTACTATGTTCCCGGCATGAAGGGCAGGCAGCCCCTCGCGTCTTGCGGTGAACCTGGGACACTCGAATACCACGTGTTCTGGTGTTTCCTCCACATCTTCACACTCCGGACAGAGTGGCGACGTTGCGTGCCCGAACCGGTGCAAATATTGCCTGAAGCAGCCATGTCCAGACAGGAACTGTGTCAGATGAAAATTCACCTCCCCGTGCTTCCTGTTCAGCCAGGTCGATAGTACCGGTATGAGCCCATACGTCCACCTGCCTTTCTCCGCCGTGTCCCATTCCTGCTGCCACTTCAAGAGTGATTCTACTCTCGCTGTTTTCCGGATACCCCTGATTTCCTTTCGTCTGTAGCACTCTCTGTCTTCCGCCAGAGTGATGCCAATAGGGATCATGCCGGCGATAACGCAGACTGCCTCCAACGAGATCGTCCTATACGCGCTCGCAACTCGCATCGCCATGAGCCGAAACGTACGGTCCAGTTTTCTACGATTCCGGTGGGTTTCGAGAGCCGCCGACCAGGCTGGTGCTCCGTACCGCAGTATGGACGAGGATACAGCAGCCAGGAGACGCCTTTTGCTACTGCAAGGTCCTGCGTTATTCGGCATTATTCGCGCTATCGCGCTAATGGACTTCTCTGCTTTCTCGCAGACGTAGTCGACGTGGTTGTTGAAATTCAGCCGGTCGTCGATCATAACTCCCAAGTATTTCAACCTACGCTTAGAAGTTATCACGTGTTCCCCGACTGTGATTTCCGCTCGCTGCACGGCTTTGCAGTTACTCACCAACAATACTTCCGTTTTATTATGAGCAATCTGCAGTTTCGCTGCTTGCATCCAGTTCCCTACTGAGACGATGGACTCGGTTGCAAGCATCTTCACCTCTTCGAGTGTCTCGCCTGCCACTGTGAGAGCGATATCATCCGCGAAGCCCACGATCTCCACGCCTTTGGGAAGCTTCAGATTCAGTACTCCGTTATACATTACGTTCCAGAGCGTTGGGCCCAGGATAGAGCCTTGTGGTACTCCGGCCGTTATATTCAACGTTGTCTGCCCCGTGCTCGTCTCGTAGACTAGGACGCGGTTCTGGAAGTAGCTTCCTAGAATTCTGCACAGGTACCCAGGAACCTTCATACGATGTAGGGACTCGGCAATGGCTTCCCAGCTAGCGCTGTTGAAAGCATTCCTCACGTCGATCGTTACTACAGCACAGTGTCGGTCGCCCCTCCGCTTTTGCTGTGATGCCTTCTCTGCTTTTTCAACCACTGTCCGGATAGCATCAACGGTGGACCTGCCTTTCCGGAATCCAAACTGCATCTTTGACAGACCATGGTCACTCTCCGTACATTTCGTCAGTCTGTTGAGGATAATCCTTTCCAAGAGTTTCCCAAGAGTATCCAGCAGGCATATAGACCTATAGGATGTTGGTACCCCCGGGGGCTTTCCTGGTTTTGGCAGCAGCACTAACTTTTGGATCTCCCATTTCTTAGGAAAGTGACCATCATCCAGGCTGTGTGTGTGTGTGTGTGTGTGTGTGTGTGTGTATGTGTGTGTAGAATGAGACGCGTATCACACAGATGAGAAGAAATGTTTAGTATCTGAGTTCTGCGCCGGGTACAATTTGCGCTGTCGTGCTTATGAATTTTGTACTCTTCGCACCAAGAGAGAATACGAGTTTTTTTTTAGCGCGCGCTGATGAAAATTAAACTCAAGCGCAGCGCTGCGTTTGTTTTCTGAAGATTGGTTGCAGGTTAAATTCTTTCATCTCTCACGTAACATGACGATGCAGAGAACGATCAAACTGTATGAACTGTCGGACGATTCGAAAACGATTCTTTCCGACTTTTCGATAAAATCCAGTTTCCGAAAAAGACGGGAAGCAGATTTAAAAGAGACCCATCGATTGCTGGAGCGCTACCTGGCTGGATTAAATCTAACACCGACGCTCGACGAGAACGAGTTCTGCCACTGATTCATTCCCCAGGATGGTATATTCGGTTGCTTCGTGGTGGACTAGATTTTTCTTAATAAGTACCAAATCCGCGTCGAAGTGGATATTTTATTTATAGCGGCCCACAGTACATTGTCAATGAGGAGATTGAATCAAACAAAGATGATTTTGCTATGGATGTAAAAACGGAGCCACTAGTAGCGGAATTTGATGCTCACTTCGAACTACCATAGCATTTTACTGCATCATGTTCATTCGACAGCGAATCTGGTTCCGATGGTGACGACTATGCACCGGATGGTGAAAACGTGGAAAGCATGATGGAAGAATGCACAATTAAATCTGAAAACGATAAACATGCAAAAGAAAAAAAAATACGAAAGAACAACTCACGTCTGCCCACATGATCGAAGGGATCGCGCGAATCGCAAGAAAAACGGAATAAGAAATGTACGGAGGACGAACCTGCATCTTTGCGCAACTGGTTTTCCAAATATGTTGTAAAATATTGTCTTGCAGCGCCACTTTTAACGTACACATCTTACACATGATGAAAAATAGCAGAAAGATATTGTCAGTCCAATCAGTGATTAGCGGTTCTACGTTAAGCAGCAGTTTAAGATTCACAATGAATCAATCCATGAGAAAAGGACTTTGTAAGCAGTATCTACGGGTTAAAGTGCCGCTGGAGGAAAAGTCTCCGGCAGTATGGGCAACTCCACGATGAAAATCCTTATGTTTGCGCCGATAAAACTTTTTGAGCATCCCGACCCAACGTGGTCCACACAGCACTGCAATAGCTCACATAGCGATCATGTCTCTCGGGAGAGAATAGTTTATGAATTCCCGCTTTGTTCGATCTTTCGGTTTAGCAGACAGAACAGCTGATTGTTTGCAGCAAGAGAATCAGGAAGCAGAGACTCAGAAATATACCGTCGGTAATTGTTCGTCGATAAAATATATCTGTTTGCGTTATGTTCTGTGTTTCCAATTCAAATCTGTTTTTCTGTTAAGTATCCGAAAATTAAGTACGGTTGCGCGCGAACACCTTACAAACACAAATACACCAGTTACGACAAGGCATTCGCCCGTCCCAACCAGTTGCGTTATCATGTGATGGAACACACCGGAGATCGTGTGTATTGTGATCAGTGCCGAAAATATTCACGTTCACAACATTCAAATAAGGCGAGTTTCACCCTACCTTGTATTGACAACCTACCACTCAAGCGATTATCCGTAAAGAGGAAACAATACTATCAATGAAAATAAGTGAAATGAACATCAACGTGAACATTCATTGAAGTCTTCATTTTCGCCTTGATATTTGAGTCATCAGAATTGAATATCATAGCGTGTTAGTGAGAATCAAAACATAAAAATTCAATGTCAACCAATTGAGAGTGAAATCGACTAGAGGGTATGCCAGTGCATGCTTTTTAGATGTTTTTTGAGCTCTGAACAAATAAAACAATTAATATTTTTTAATATCCATTATTCTATTTCGGCCTCTTAATTATTCAAAAATACAAAAATTATATAAAGAAAATTATAAGAATTAAAAAAGTTGAAAGTGTGTGAAGTGGTGATGACTTCGCCACTATGCTTGGCTTCTTCACATTAAAATCGTTTCCATTCAACAAGCCACATTTAACCGCAGTGTTTGTTTGCTGGGTGAGGAAGTGGCAGGTAGAATTACCTACATCCAAAGTCACCCGCGCTTAGAAGCATTCTTTGTTCTTAATCAGTATAAGAATCGTATGTAATACGAATTCACTGCAAGCGATGAATATCAATTTGGCTTACGTGATAATCATCTCAATAATTGACAGTAAGGAAGGTGCGTGAATGCAGGTTTATTGAAATTCATTCGTGCTGTTTTCATTCAATCTAGTAAACAAAGTTCACGCGTCCTTAACATGATTGAAATGAACTCTTGTGTTACACTTTTTATGAGAGATATGATGTTGTGTTTCAGCAGGAAGGGAATTCATCAAGCACTGGGAAAAGTTAATTTATACTGTCGTGAATTAATTTTGATAGTTTATGGCATTGATTGTCATACCTCTGGCGCAGATTATCGGTTAGTAGATCTGTTGCTGCCTTCAATGAATGACTCTTAAATATACAGTGACTCAAATCCGTAATCGTACTCCATGCAGAACTCTTTTCCCTTCTTTAAGAATGTTGAAAACAAGCTTTCGGAACATTCTATTCAAATAAAATTATAGTGCCATGTGAAAGTTAAAAGGTTCGCTATCTGTTTTCAGAATAATGGTTTTTATTTCTCTAAAAATGTCGAATGTATATACTAATGTACGAAAATTGCTCAAACTCATAATCGTACGCTGGTTGAAATCTCTACTCGATTTCGAAGGCCAATTGGCCAATTTCCTAATTCCATCAATATTATGGTATCCCTTGTTCATTGTAACTATCTTTAGCTGTCTTTAGTCTTATCTACGAGTTTTTTGGTGTATTTATCATTATTTTCATTAAGTGGTTTTTAAAATTATTATTTTAACAAATTTAATGGTTTCTAAATTTCCTACACAGATAACTTCCTTAGTTTTTCACTGGGATTGATGTCAGAAGATTGTGGAGGAATATCAATAACTTTTGAGTAATTGTAATGTAACCATGTGCGAACTTCATATGTCTTGAGCTCTGGGTCATTGTCTTGGCAATATTTGAATCCACGATTCCATCACATTTTGTTGACATTTTGTTCTATTTTTGTATCTCATTCTCTCTGTTTATTTACACCGCGCTTTTGGACACGAATTTTTTTAGCGCCTTTATTTATAGTGAGACTTCAAAAGCAACAGATTGAAATTCATCACAATTGATTTAAATATCGTTCCTGGCAGTGAGTTTGAATTTGAGTCAAAATATTTTAAAAAATGAGGCAACTTGTTATTATTTAATTACTGAAACACGTAGCACTAAACCTTACATAACCATTATCATATAAATTTCCTGATATTTCCAACAAAACACACCGTCATAAAAAAAATCACTATCAGACACAATTTTCGTTCACGATTCGTTCACCATTAGCAGAAAAACGTGTTACTCTTTTACATAGAGTACATATTTTATAAGAAAATGTTGATTTACATTCATAATTTTTATTTTAACAATTTGTTTATTCCACCTGCGAATCCATTATCATTTTCGCTCCACAAATCGAACACAAGAAGCTCGATGCCGTCAACGCGAATTACAGTTGATATTCATCTCGCCAAAATGAAACTCAAGCTTAACGTTGGAGACGCTAAATAAAGATGAGCATAGCATATGACGGAAAATCAAGTAGAATATAACACTGGGTGGAAAAATGAACTCCATAACATTTTGAAGAACAAAAGTCCATTTGCTCATATTCACTGGTTGCCTAGATCTGTCATTTTGGTTTCCATTTGGAATACTAAGATTTTCAATGTAACTTAGTCCAAAAGTTTAAGCATTTGATCTTAGCAAGAGAATTCTTGCCAACACTGATTAAATGTAATTATACAAAAAAAAATTAATGTCGACCTTATTACCAAAGCAAAAACTAGCTGGTAGTTCAACCTACAATCATTTATCAACCACATGGGAGGCATATCGTTAGTGGCATGATGGATACTTGAAACGACAGTGGCAGAGTGACTGATGGAATATTAATTTCCATAGCCGCAAAAGTGGAATATTTGATTAACAGTCGTTCTCAGGCATATGATCCTTTGGCTCCTCACATTGCAATTTTCAGCTGAATCATTTTCTTCCAAGGATTGCATCAGCCTTTTCGTGTGAATGGGAATATTATATACTGCAGATATGACATTCTGTCGCATCTTCATCCTTTCAGAGAATGTAATTTGATAAAACCAATTTGGATATGGATGGTTTTGCGGTTGTGTTCGGTCTTCAGCTTACATTTCCAGAGATGTGCAAGAGCTCGGTTGAAATGATGTATATAGTGTTGGATACTACAACAAGTTTATAATTCATAGGTCATTCATAGCTTCCAATCAACTCAACCAACCGACTCGGCTTGTTTTCGACCAAGCAACGGCATGTGGAAATATGTATCTGACTCCACGTTAAAGCTCTTCAAAACTCTGATAGTACCTGTTAGCTGAATCTATACTTCATACGATCACTCCTCATAAATTCTCGATTGGGTTTTGATCTGATACATAAGCAGGGTGGTTCAGAATCTGAAGCACCGGTTCACTCCTGACTGTTCATTCGTGTTTGTGGAAAAAAAACCTCTCTGAGAAAGTCCACCACAGAAATTCCGCCTCCAAAATTACGAGGCGAAAAGTTCCTTCAGCAGGAGGCAATATTATCCAGGTCTCAGAGTTTCTTTTCATCAGAGAATATCACCAGAAATAGCAAATTAGGCCTTATGGACCATTTACCATAGCTGGAAGCTTCGTTTTCAAAACGACTTCCACTGTTAAAGCCCTTTCGCCCAATATCCATATCGTAGGGGTTTCCCATTGTTGTGGCCATTTGGATCCAGTATCAACGCCCCGGAAGTCAAAACAAGATTATATTTGATTTCCGCTCGTCGAATCATTTCACCCTATAATTGGGGGTGCATGTAATTTCCGGTCAATTGGGAGTAGATTCACTGCAAAAATAGAGGGTTGGTTCAGGACCATAGGGGTTGGAAGGATTCGAAAAATGGTATTTAGGCTATTTACCCGTTTTTAACATTCATGAAATTGCCCTTTCACTTCACTCCACTTGGCGTGAGAAAGGTTACTTCTGACACCAATGTTGCAGGATTGGTTCGTTTTGGAGGCCTCCGGTTAAAGGATTCGCCAATCTGAGTAATCGGAATTGAACCGAATACACAAATCGGGAATTGTTATAAGGTTTAGTGTCTTTTTAGCACGAAGTAAAACACGTATAATTTCGTTTATTGGTTAACAATAACCTGCCAATAGGTTGACGTGTTTCCTGTTGTGCTCTCACAAATTCGTTTCGTCCTAATGGGGGTGTTCATACAGAGCGTATCTCTAAGCTCCGTAACATTACTTTAAACCTTAATGGACAAAGCGGGGAAGTGCTACCAACCCGCCGTACTCAACATACATATACCCTTAGACTCTCCCGGGCGATAAAGTTAATTCTTACTGAGAACAATATGCAGTCAGTCACAGCGAAGATCGTCCACCTTCGGTTTTTCATTCACGGAAGTAAATTTCAACTACAGTAATTTACATTGAATACGACATTTTGCTAATTGGACAGACCTGTAAGTGTCGTTTAACTGGACATTTTTACCTCTAATTGGACATTTTTATAAACATCTTTGGGCCCACATTAAAAGTCACCACCAGACGTCGACACTGTACCACTCTCATCGAAAATGTCCAATTGACCTGTAATCGCCTCCAATGCGACACTGAGTGGTGCCTCGACATGTCGCATTGAATGTAAATTACTGTAAATCATTATGGTGAATAAACAAACGATGTTTGAAAACTTGTTGCAAACACTAGGGGTGGGTTATATCTGTGATATAACCGCAAGGTGTACGTAGGACTGCCGTTGGCCTAGTTATCGTTGGCTTGAAGTTGTATCTAAATTAATTTGAATAAATGGATAAACGAATATTTAAAATGGTATTTTTTCTGAATAGAACATTAATTTTCCAACAACTTTGTCGAACATCATATTATAATCAGTCATCTGTATTTTGAGCTGAGATTTTTGAAAAAAAAATAAAAAAATGTATATCAAGTAATTTTTAACACAACTGCTACCATATACAATTTTACACTTACACTTGTGTCAAATTTTTCACAATACACGATCGGTCATTGATATGAAATTTCACGAGGCAACCAACATTAAAGTTCCAAATTTAAATTTTATTTGCTAGAATTATATTTGCAATGCCTATTTCCCCCATGTTTTGATGTCTCTGTTAGGGAACATATTTGAGTAGGAACAAAAGTTCCCCATACTTTCATGTATTTGCAGTGTCGATCCCCCGACAGCTTGGATTTGATGTCTCTGTTAGAGACCCGCCGCATGTGTCGCCGATTTCGACCAATCAGAAGTGGATATTTCCGTTAGGATAGGGGTTGAGATTTTTCAATTGTTCGATAGTTAGTTTCATGACATATGTTATTTTCTTCAATATGGAGTGCCGATATCGATTGACCCAAAATTTTCGTCAACCCATCATGAAATGACTGAGCAAAAAGCGTTTGAAATTGGACAATTTTCATTATGTGCTCGATATTCGATTTTTAATTTGTGCCCAATATGTTCCCGAAAGACGTAATGCTTCGTCAAAAGGGTATCAGCTCAATATCGATCCTACATATTGGGTTAAAAAAAGACGGGTGGGTAATGTCGGGGACATAACCGAAGAGACGTAGGACTACACCAAGGGGTGTCCATTATTCGAATATCATGGACCACAGATCCCAGAATGAGCAGCTTTTCATGTACAAAATTACAGAAAAAAATCAAATGATTCATTTGATACCCATATTGATGGGGCTTTGAGAAAATATGTAATCCGCCATTTTATAGCGGTCGCCATCTTGGTTTTTCAAGATCATGAAATACGCAGTTTTATAATGATTGCAGAGATAAAGGTGTGTTTCAAATTTCAGATCAACCGGTCAACAACAAATTTTAATTAATGTGGTACCACGCCATAGACAAAGATGTTACATACAAACATACAAATATGTCACAGCTAAATAAAACCGTTTAAAAACTCCAGCATTCTATCAAATCAAGCGCTATTAACCACTCATTCACCCGGCGCGACGCTTCCACCGCTTTTAACACACTTCGATAGGTTCTCCTGCTCCACATCCCATTGAAACTCCTGTCTCTCACTCTTGCGGTATCGCATCGCATACATCCTCGGCAAATGCAGCGATATCTCTTATACTGACAATCAATTTGAATATATCGTCCATCCTGCTTGGCGTCCGATGACAGAATGTGGTCAAGCCCCACCATCGCTCACTTTATATAGCCATATAGTTAACGTTGTAGCGACCGCCTATATTTATTTATAATCCTTGTCCATACGTTTCGCTCGTACCCATAGTTGCTTGCAGTGTCTTAGAATATCAACAAATATTCACGAGAAACGAATATGATTTTGTTCCAGTGTAAATGCCTTTTTTTCAGCTTGAAACACACTGCCCTCATTATATTGATGACAATAACAAACGAGTTCATTTTGTTCATATCGCTGTTGCATGAGCAAATTTGCTATAATGAATGAATGCGACATTGAGTGGGGTTCATAACTTCGCTGTTATTTATACTTTGGATATCAAAAGCAACAAATTGATATTCATCACATCCGAAACGATATTCGTTCTGGCAGTGAATTTAAGTTCAAAATAAATTTTATTTGGCGAGACGGTAGCAACGGCATATGCAGATGGGATACAACGAGTGGTTTTAGCTACCGTCAAGTCATTGGCGACATCGGGAATTTCATAAGGTATTTCCGATTAAGGCATCCGGCAACTGCAAAACCCAAACAAGACAAAAGTTCATTTTCTCATATTCAATGGTTGCCTGGATCTGTCATTTTAATTTTCGTTTGGAATATATAGGTTTTCGATGCAACCTAGCCCGAAAATCTATGCATTTGAACTTAGCGAAGATGATTTTTTCCAACACTGGTTGCTTGTAATGAATAGCTGTTTGCTGCGGGAGTGCAGACAAAATGTATGGGAAAGTAGGGAATTCTTTGTTCCAATTTTTCATCAATTTGAACTTTATATGAGCTGAAAAACCGTAATGTGTAGCATATAAACAATTGCTGAGGATATTTCCTATCAATGTGTGTATTTGGAATCAAAATCCATTTATTAATTGAGGAGGTATTAGCGTTCAAAAACTGAACACTTTTTCACACCGAAATATTGAAATGGCCCCTATATTGAAAGGTTAGACGTAGTCCTACGTCAAAAGCTGTCAGTTTTGACGTAGGAGTACGCCTGAGGGCCACCAAGTTATTATGAAAGAGTTTAACAATGTAATTCTTCAAACATATCCATAATCAGCATGTAACAGATAACCTAATGGAATCCTACGTCAACTATGCGGTCGTGTCTCGGGCACAACCCTCCTGTGACTTTTTGACGTAGGATTACGTCTTTCGGGAACATATTGGGGTACAAATTGAAAATCGGGAATCGAGTATATCGTGAAAATTGTCCAATTTCAATTGCTTATTGCTTAGTCATTTGATGGTGGATTGATGAAATTTTTGCGTCAATCGATTTTGGCACTCCATAACAATTTTTTATATTGAAGAAAATAGTATACGTCATTAAACTAACTAGCGAACAATTAAAAAATCTCAACCACTATCCTAACGTAAATACCCACTTCTGATTGGTCGAAATGAACGATACATGCGGCGGGTCCCTAACAGAGACACAAAACCAAGCTGCCTGGAGGAAATCGGCATTGAAAATACATAAAAGTAAGGGGAGCTTTTGCTCCCACCGAAATGTGTTCCCTAACAGAGACATCAAAACCAAGCTGCCTAGGAGAAATCGGCATTGTGAATATATGCAAGTCGGGGGAGCTTTTGTTCCTACCAAAATGTATTCCCTAACAGAGATATTAAAACCAAGCTGCCTAGGGAAAATCGGCATTGTAAATATATACAAGTCGGGGGCATTCTTGTATTTCAAGTAAGGTGACTGATACGATTAATTCTAACAAATATAATTTAAATTTGGAACTTTAATGTTGGTTGCTTCATGAAATTTCAAATCAGTGATCGATCGTGTATTGTGAAAAATTTAGCATAAGTGTAAGTGTAAAATTGTATATGGTAGCAGTTGTGTTAAAAATGACTTGATATATGAAACGATTTATTTCAATTTTCATAAATAAAAACCAAGGTGTGTTCCCGCTCGAGAACGGGTCGTTGGGTTTAAGCTGTCTTTTTGGTTGCGTTCATTTTCACCCAAGGAAAGTTTATACGGCGAGTAAAATTGGAAAAGCGAAGAAATATTAGAAAAAGTGATTTCCCACATGCTCTACATGTAGTATTAGGTGTTGTTAGTCCAATTAAAATTCGCATTGGGTTGAATAAACACTCAGAAAATAAAAATTATTAAAGAAAATTACCTATTCCATTTCAAATATGTTTTCTCAATATTAAAGTAACATGTTTTTACTGATTAGAAAAATTGGTAATTATCTTATATTACATTGGTGAGTTTTTTTTCTTTATTTCATCCATACATATCACAGGAGGCTTCTCGTCTAGGATCACAGAGGGCGGTTTTCATCATATCTCGTTCCGCTTCAGTATCTTTAATATGATACACACCATTTAACGACTATTTATCAACCTTCTGTCATCATTAATCGGTAAACACTGGTGGAGTGAACAAACAATACGCAACAACCAAACAAAACGGATCTTTTCAGAGCCACCAAATCATTATCAAAGAGTTCAACGATGTAACTCTTCAAACATATCCAAAATCAACAGATAGCCTAACGGAATCCTACGTCAACTATGCGGTCGTGTTTCGGACACAACCCTCCTATGACTTTTTAATCAACTTTTGATTAATTAACTCTGAACGAATTTCATTGTGAAGTGTTCCTGTTGTTATTGTTTTGGTACTGCTTAACCGCTTTTGGTATTTTTGAGGGGAAAAGGAACCATTTATGAACGAAGCTGAAAATGGGGCGAATGAATAATAGCATAATAAGAATAGTGTTCTATGACGATTTGACATTATAGAACAGTTAAAAGAACAAACTATCAAAAAATCTCAGAGGTGTTTTCCAGATACTTGGGAGCAGAGACCAACATTCCTGATTTTTCAGGATTTCCCAGACTTTTAAGCAAGCTCCCTGATATCCTGACGACCACTCAGCTTATCCTGATTTTTCTGAAATGAACCTGATTTTTGTACTGTTTATATTATTCGCAATAAATATACCGGTTTCCATGTCAAAGTTTTCTGTTAGATAGTTCTGCGGTTTGCACTTCAATATATCTTAGGGGGTAAGACCGCCCGGCGGGGTAAAATCGACCACTTTTAGTTTTATACGAAATCCTCAGTATTTTGTCAAATATGCTACGCAAGAAGCATTGATAGCATATTTTTGTCATCAACACCTTGCAACACTTGAGTGCGCGAAATATCAAAATTGTAAACAACACAAAGTTTTCGTCCATTGCGATTAAAGCGATCTAATTTTTAAGATAATCAAAATAATGATTTCTCCAGCAAAAACTGTATATTCCGTTAGCTGCCAGTATTCCAATCCTTCGGTAGATTGTTCCGGTTCTGCCTTCGTGAAAAGGTATGTAAAATCTATGTATATAAAAATGGAGTGATGTCTGTCTGTCTGTCTGATTCTTATAGACTCGGAAACTACTGAACCGATCGACATGAAAATTGGTATGTAGGGGTTTTTGGGGCCGGGGAAGGTTTTCGTGATATTTTGAGACCCCTCCCCCCTCTCTAAGGGGGGGGGGGGCTGCCATACAAATGAAACACAAATTTCTGCATTACTCGGAAATTAACCAAGCAAACGAAACCAAAGTTGGCATGTGAAAGTTTTAGGGTGCAATAAATGTTTCTATGATGGTTAGACAGTCCTTCCCCCACTCAAAGGGGGGGCTGCCATACAAATGAAACACAAATTTCTGCATTACTCGAGAATTAATCAAGCAAATGAAACCTAATTTGGCATGTGGAGGTTTTAGGATGCAATAAATGTTTCTATGGTGATAAGATACTCCTTCCCCCTCTCTTAGAGGGGGCTGCCATACAAATGAAACACAATTTTTTGCATTACTCGGAAATTAATCAATCAAACGAAACCAAAGTTGGCATGTGAAAGTTTTAGGGTGCAATAAATGTTTCTATGATGGTTAGACAGTCCTTCCCCCACTCAAAGGGGGGGCTGCCATACAAATGAAACACAAATTTCTGCATTACTCGAGAATTAATCAAGCAAATGAAACCTAATTTGGCATGTGGAGGTTTTAGGATGCAATAAATGTTTCTATGGTGCTAAGATACTCCTTCCCCCTCTCTTAGAGGGGGCTGCCGTACAAATGAAACACAAATTTTTGCATTACCCGAGAATTAATCAAGCAAATTAAACCAAATTAGGCATATGGAAACTTTAGGGTGCAATGAATGTTTCTATGGTGGTTAGATACCCCTCCCCCCTCTCTTAGGGGTGGCTGCCATACAAATAAAACACAAATTTCTTCATTACTCGAGAATTAATCAAGTAAATTGGCGGGACGAAGTTTGCCGGGTTAGCTAGTGTAATATAAAATGCGTGTAAAGTACAAAATAATGCAAAAAGTGCTTTGGGGGGAAGACGGACCATTTTCGACGGGGTAAACGCGCCGCACGTCGCGATATTGAATGATTTTCATATCAAATAAATTACCATATTTTTGCTCGTCTCTTTACACACAAATGCCTCGAAAGTTCATAAGGAAGTCGTCGCGGATGCAATGGACGTTGGTTAAGCTGAATATGGCTAATTCGTGAGTGGATAACGGCATGCCCATCAAGACAGCATCAGTCAGTTTTGGAATTCCTAGAATCACCAACAAATCTATATTGGCAATGGCAATAAATGACCGACAATGAAGCTCGGATCTTTTGATCTAGTTTTTACCACTACTCAGGAACAAGAACTGGTAGAGCATTTGCTGCAGCTGGAGAATCGATTCTACGCCATCACAATGCGAGATGTCAATGAACTGGCATTCGAGCTGGCTAAACAGAACAACATATCGAATCGGAACTAGAAATACCTACTTCAATGTCATTCAGACTTCACGTGAACAGATTTTGTGCACCCGTGGCCGAGTGGTTAGCGTCTCACATTATCATGCCGGGTGTTCGGGTTCGATTCCCGTTCTGGCCGGGGGATTTTTTCGTCAAAGAAATTTCCTTCGACTTGCACTGTGATCACGCGTATTCTAGAGCTTGCCCCTCGGAATACATTCAAGGCGTGTTATTTGGCTTAGAAAATCTCAACTTAATAAATGACGCTAGTTAATGCATACGTTGAGACGGCAAAAGTTCCACAGGGAACGTTAACGCCATTCAAGAAGAAGAAGTGAACAGATTTTGAGAGATTTTAGACCCACATAGATAATCGTCCTCATAGATTCCGAATATTTGATAATTTTTTCACGAATATTTTCAAAGCTCTGCACGTGAAATATGGATGGCCTTTCCAGATGTTTGTGTGTAGTTTATGAACAACTCTAAACATTTAGTACCTTAGGCAACACTGTTCCTGTTATTTCTACTAGACTAAACTGTTTGAAGATAGAATCGCTTCGTCTTACCCGTCATGGTCCGTTTTACCCCTGAAGGACGTTTAACTGAAAATTGGTTTCCTTAGGGGGCGGTCTTACCCGTCTTCCCCTACATTAAGTTAAATTATCTAGACGCAAAGCTGTACTTAACTTTTTTAAATCTACCCTCTACCTCCCCTAAAAATTTCAAGAAACCACATTGTCTGACGAATTTATGAAATTACAACGAGATTACGTTTGAGGAGCAACATTGCTTTATTGAGTATGATGTGTAGATGTATCCCCAGAGTTATGAATGCAGGAAAACGTTTCAGAGTGTAAAGTTACTCAAAAGAAAATTTTTTAATCCACAGTCAATATAAAAAGATCATAAAAAAGAGGAAAAAATCAATGAGCCTTCCACTGCTGATTTGCTTTACTCATTTGAGTAAAGATTCATTCCAAAGCATGGACGATGAATTCAGTAAAAATTTGTATATTGATTTCTCTGAATTTGACTGTAATGATGCTGTAGTTTTTTCGAAAAAAAATATAAACGATCAAATGTTCAGGCGAAACAATAGCTTTTGCACATGTATGGCTCGCAGCAGTTTTCGACGTGAAAGCAAACATATTTTGGGAGGATTGAATATTTAAGCTGTGTGAAAGATGGCGAAAGAATGTGAAACAGAACTATGGATATAAAATTGAAATATAATGCTCTGATTGAAAATGATGTTTTTGTTTACCCAAAAATCGACATTGACTTTTCGGACAACCCAATATGAGCTATCCTGATTTATCCTGATTTTTATTTTCATTCTCCCTGATTTTTTAAAATTATAGTTGGCAACCCTGCTTGGGAGTGGTAGCATATACAGTTTCTTCTATATTCATTGGTTTTATCCAAGACGGGTCTATGGTACTAGGTGAGGCCGTTTCGTCACTAACTTGGTTAGGGGAGCGGTATATGAAAACAGCACGGAAGAAAGTAGAAGAGGAATTATTTGCTTGTAGCGTGAAAGAGACAGACTGATCACGAGCGAGCTTCGGCAATAGCGTATTGTGTTTTGTTTACAAACAAAACACAGTAGACTTCCAAGATGGCTGAAGAGTGGTTTTAGCAAGTTGGCCCACCTTAGTATATACTTCTAGGCGCCTTGGTTTTATCTTTTACAAGTCTTTTTGATATTGCGTTGCGAGTCCTCCTTCAGAGTTATGAGAAACCGTAACGTGCTCATCGCAGATACTTGGTTTCTATTACCGCCTTGTTTCCGTTGGTATACTGTAGATCTACAGTACTGACAAAAACATTTAAAACTGACCTCTAGTGTTTCAAAATTGAAACAGAACATTGCAGTCAACGGTTAAAGAGTCTAGATTTGAACCATATGCGTGTGCAATCGTTTTTTCTATGACAATACACCGAAAAAGTGCTTACTTGTCGAAATAAACCATTCATTAAACTATGACTGTTTATTGTCAATTTTAAGATAAGATTATTAGTTGCGAATTTTTTTTCCAATACTATACGTTGCTGGTGATAAATACAATGTTCAACCGACTCTACACACGAGTTTGCTTCTTGATTAAATTTAACTCCGCAGACGATAGCGTGTTCGGACAAAGAGCGTATTGAATTCGGTTGATAAATTACACGTTATGAGAACCATTCGTTAGGATAGAAGCGAAAATCAAAACAACCTTTGTTGTGAATCTTCCTTTCGATCCCTAACGAAGATAAGCATTGAAGCAGTATTTATAGCTGCTGCAGGATAGCACAGCACCCAAAGGGTAACACCATCAATTCTCTAGGTCATACATTAATTAAGCTGGGATACTGCCTACGAAAGGAGACATACATTTCTATTCTGGGCTTTACCCAGGCTTTCATTCAAACCCTGTTTTTCATTACTTTCGGGTGGGAAACCAAACAAGGAATGCACAGGATAAATTATACCCAGTATTCGGGGTGGTCTCTGGGGGGTCTGGTACAGAAAAACGCTAGTAAAAATATTGTTTTATACTCTTCTTTCACAGATTTACCTCTATTCACCCAGCCTCGTGTACAAATATATCAGCAGCAATGGAGTCTCGCTGGTGCAGCTGATGGCATACATTAGCTCGTGCTGCAATCCGATTACCTACTGTTTCATGAATCGACGCTTCCGACAGGCCTTCCTCAACATATTCGGTTGCTACCAGCATCGGTAAGTTATTTGAAGCGCAGAAAGCAGCTTCCTGTAGCCAGGAAATTTTCATTGTCGACAGCATAATGTACAGCAAGTCCCATTAGCGGAACTTTTTATTCCAAGTGCGAATGAAAACTTATCTCTAGCTTATGCAATTTTTTTCACACTTTTTTCACATCAGCGATAACTTTCGCTATAAATCCTGATTATTCAAACAATTATTTTTCTGCTGAAAATCCACTTGATGCTAACTGCTTCTGGAGGAGTAGAACTTTTGCGTAGTTTATGATTTGTAAATTGATGCCAATAAACATTCTACTGCTTTCGTATCAGATCATTTCCCTTCCATGCAGATACTAAGAGTTCCAGTTTCCAATGCTGTACCGCGAATGGGCGAAACACTAACCATGTCCGCCATAAACAATTCCGAGCTGGGGCGCGCAAAGAGTAAAAGTAAAATTAAAACTGAAGAGTTTTTCGCCCCGCGGCAAATCACGTGCGGTAAAATTCCGGTGCATCATCTATTATGGCAGTCTACATCTAGGCGAGAGTTAAATTAAAACCGCGAAGCAAGAGCGTTCGTTTAAAAACAACCATTTGAGGAGGAATGTTGGGAAAACGGAACTTGTTTTGGTAAAATTTACATTGTGAATATAAATTAATTAAAATTTACTAATGAAGAAACAGACCAAGAGTTATTTTCTATGAAATGACCGTCTTTCAGAGTTCAAAACCTGCTAATAGAGGAGTCGATTCCGATCCAGAAACGGTTTGTCTCTCTGTGCTCGGGCATTCAAGCTGCCCTTCCTAGGCACATTACAAACTTTTTGTTTGCTCAATTTGGTTTTTATCGATGGTGTAATGGATCAGAATGTTTACTTGAACATCATAAAGGTGTAACATGTAGCAAAGTGTGAACAAAATGAGATGGAATTGAGGATTCAAGTTTTGTCAGGACAATGACCCAGAGTTCAAGAAATATAAAGCTCGCACACGGTTACATTACAATTACTCAAAAGTTATTGTTATTCCTCCACAATCTTCCGACATCAATCCCAGTAAAAAAAAAACCAAGGAAGTTATCTGTATAGTACATTTAGAAACCATTAAATTTCTAAAAATAACGATTTTAAAAACCACTTAATGAAAAAAATGATAAATATATCTTCCGAATACACCAAAAAACTCGTAGATAAATCTAAAGACAGCTAAAGATAGTTGCAATGAACAAGGGATATCATAATAATGATGGAATTAAGAAATTGGCCAACGCCTTCGTAATCGAGTAGAGATTTCAACCAGCGTACGATTATGAGTTTGAATCAATTTTCATACATTAGCACATACATTCGCCATTTTTAGAGAAATAAAAACCATTATTTTGAAAACAGATAGCAAACCTTTTAACTCTCATATGACACTATAACTTTATCTAAATAGAATATTCCGAATGCTTGTTTTCGACTTTCAAAAGAAGGGAAAAGAGATCTGCATGGTGGAGTACGATTACGGATTTGAGTCACTGTACATACATGCTTTTTCAAACAATTGAAAAAAAATACTGATCTGGAAGGAAATATTATGAATCATACCATGAATTCAAAGATTTATAAGACAGAGTGTCTGAAAAACGTATGTTACCATGCTTTATTTGCGTAAAAAGTATGCTCTTTGATAGGTGATTTTATTCAACTGATGCTGGCTATACAGAGTATAGGTAGCTGACCCAGTGTCGTTCAGGAAATGATAGATGGTGACATTTGATGAAAAGATTCAATGACTATGACAGAGTTATTGAAATTTCTTGTTTTGAGCTCCGTTTGTTGTCTTTAATCATGAATGTACGCTATTTCATGTACATTCATGTTTTAGTATTAAGCGCACGATCATGGGTCCAATCGCAGAATTGTTCATTGATTGATCTTCTAATCGACCCTTTGAAATTACATTATGCAGAAATTTGTGTTTCATTTGAATGGCAGACCAAGGCCTCTAAAAGAGGGGTTCGAGTGTCTATTTACCATGGAAACGTTTTTTGCCCCCTGAAACCATCAGATGCCAAATTTGGCTCCATTTGCTTGATTGGTTTTCGAGTTATGCAGAAATTTGTGTTTCATTTGTATGGCAGACCCTCCACCCCCGCACCCCCCCTTCGAGAGAGGGGGGAGGAGTGTTTAACCACCATAGAAACGCTTCTTGTCTCTAAAATAAAGTGACCAGATGGTCTGAGGTCTAACGCGGGACACAAAAAACAAAACGTTATGTATATACGTTTTGCGAACAAAAACCATAGTTTAGTGAGTCTAAACTGATCTGTATTATTTCTTTCTGAGTAACGGCACTCAGTTGTGATTTTTAGGTGGTTTAGAATTTGTTTAAGCCCGAAAATCACTCGCTCAATCAGAGCTTTTACGCCTGACAAGCACGATTCAAATTCTACAATTTTCTTCAAATTACCGATTGGAATGCTCAAAAATTCCAATTCATTTTTCATCGATCTTAGTGTTCACATATGCATTCAAAAAAATGGACTAATTTCGGATGGCGATGAAAGATAATTTATAGGAACAAATTTTCTTTAAATCTTACGTTTATTAAGTCTACAATAAAAATGATTCAAGGCTGTTGATTCGCAGCAGCAGCACTGTCAAGCAACTTGATGATTTTTCCATACTGCAAACTCCACCCCACAGCGAAGGAGTTGGACATCCTGAGGTACTTTGTGTCCACCAGATATAGCCGATCTGGTATGTACAATATCATCTCTTCGCCGCTCCTTAAGCCGCGAGATAGAAGTAACCGGCCAAACGGTGGAGAAGAATCTGGCCAAAATGGACATTTTTATGCGGAAGCGTCAGACGAGACCGGCCGTATCTGAGCACCAGGCAATCACCCAGAAGGAGTAGCTTGAGGTGCTGGTGAAAAACTTCTTTCCGGCGAAAGAAGTTAAAAACTTCTTTTCGTACTCATAATGAAAGACGATACGTACTTGATGCTAGAATTCAACGAATGACAGGGGACCGGATACTTTACGTTCCCCAGGTAAGCGATGACGTCGAATATAAAGGGTGTGTCACATCAAATTGCATCACGGAAAAAACGCTGTAGAAATTTAATTTTTAGGAATTATATCTTCAGCTTTCGCTTATAATCAGATAAGAGTGTATAGCTCACGTTGGCCATGCTTCACTGTCAATTTTTCGTAAATTTGGAAAAATGTCGTCGAACGAAAAAGAGCGTCGTGAATTAATCCTGTACACTCATTTCGAGAATCCGGAGTTGTCACATCGGGACATCGGTAAGATGCTGGGAATCGTCCAATCCGCGGTCAGCAGAGTACTAAAACGATACTTCCGAGAACCTAACCATCGACCGGAAGGTGAAGAACGGCAAAAATGGATGCTCCGTCTGTGAAAAAGATCACAAGCGCGTAGTTAAGCAGTTTAGACGTGATCCGAGAAGTTCGGTCCGGGATGTCGCCAATAAGCTGAATTTGTCAAGTTCATTCGTCCAGCGGACCAAGCAGGACCTGCGTACATACAAGGTTCAGAAGGCTCCTAACCGCGACGAAAGGCAAAACATGGTGGGGAAGACGCGAGCCCGGAAACTGTACAACGAAATGCTGACGAAGCCGCATTGCCTGGTAATGGACGACGAAACCTACGTCAAAGCGGACTTTCGTCAGCTGCCGGGCCTGTTGTTCTTCTCCGCAGAGGACAAATTCAGCGTTCCGGAGGAGATTCGCAAGCAGCAACTATCCAAGTTTGCCAAAAAGTATATGGTGTGGCAAGCGATCTGCTCTTGCGGAAAGCGGAGCGCCCTCTTCGTGATGACCGGCACGGTAAACGGGCAGGTTTACCTTAAGGAGTGCCTACAGAAGCGCTTACTACCACTATTGAAGCAGCACGAGGGCCCGACCATCTTCTGGCCGGATCTCGCTTCGTGCCACTATTCAAAGGACGTGTTGGAGTGGTACGAAGCCAACAGGGTCACCTTCGTGCCAAAGAAAATGAACCCGCCCATCGCGCCGGAGCTTCGCCCAATAGAGAAATATTGGGCGATTATGAAGCAGGCCCTCCGGAAGAACCCAAAAGTTGTCAAATCGGAGGCGGACTTCAAGAGAAAATGAATTTCTGTTAAAAAAAAACTACAACCTGACGTTGTACAGAACCTTATGGACGGGGTAAAGAGGAAGGTGCGAGCATACGGGCTTGGGCTCGAAGTATGAATAAAAAGAAAATGCCAAAAGTTGTTTAATAGTTTTTATTTTACTGTCTAAAATTTTCAAAAGGATCGGTCTACTGGGCGAATTTCTACAGAGTTTTTTTCCGTGATGCAATTTGATGTGACACACCCTTTATCATTCACATCAAGCTCTCGAAGAAGGTCCTTCTCTGACAGACGTGAAGGGAATGTCTAAGCTGCTCTTCTTTCGAGTCATATGGTGAACTGGAAGATATATAGTACGAAGTACTTGCCGGAGTTGGGAAAGTGATGTGGGCTTTATGCCGAACCTGGGATCAGCCCATTATGCCAAAAGATCACTGGAGGATGGATTGGCTGGAGATAAATAGTGTCGCGAAGACCACCAACCTACCCAACATTCCCCAGCTTCGCCCGATAGAAAACTTTTGGGCGAATGGCGAAAATAGAGAGACAGACGACCACCAAAGTCACGACAAGGTAAAATAACACGCCGATATACATCTTTTCATCGGCCATGTTTCAGGTTCCGGCCAACTTCCGTAAGACCGCCCAGCGCTTCATTTACGATACTTCATCAAACCTCTCTGCCACTTCCTGTCGAGTATACACTAGTTCTTCCGGCTTATTTAAAACGCTAAGCCCTGACCGAGCTAGGGGACAAAAGATGAACTTTTCGTCTGACTCACGTTGGTCCCTACGGATCAATAGGGGACTTCTATAAAAATCATTTTCCAAATTTGTTGCTGTCGCTTCCAGTTGACACTCTCTAAACAAAAAGCCCAATGTCGGTGCGATGATACCAGCTCAACGTATTAATCTTTGGATGCATTAGAAGCGCTCTTGAACAGTCTGCCAAAAAATAGTTTTTTTTTGAGGTTCATCCATTTAAGAAAATCAACATGACCAAATTGTGATATTGAAATATATTGATATAGCGGGACATTTTCATTTCTTTTACCAAATGCGGGACGGTTCGCGGGACATTTTGTTGGAATGCGGGACTTCTGGTCAGTTTACTCTAAAACCTTCACATGCCAAATTTGGCTCCATTTGCTTGATTGGTTTTCGAGTTATGCAGAAATTTGTGTTTCATTTCTATGACAACCCCCCTTAGAGAGAGGGGAGAAGTGTCTATTTACCATTGAAACGTTTCTTGCCCCCTAAAACCTTAATATGCTAAATTTGGCTCCATTTGCTTGATTGGTTTTCGAGTTATGCCGAAATTTGTGTTTCATTTGTATGGCAGCCCCCCTTTAGAGAGGGGGAGAAGTGTCTACTTACCATTAAAACGTTTCTTGCCTCTAAAACCTTCACATGCCAAATTTGGCTCCATTTTCTTGATTAGTTCTCGAATTATGCAGCAATTTGTGTTTCATTTGTTATATTAGATGACCATTTTCATTGGCATCCTAATATAGATACAGGGTCTTTCAAATTAAACGTTCACGCAACAAATTTTAATAAATTCTACAAAAGTGAACCGATGTTTATTTAAAAAAAAAAGGAAAATGACATTTTCGATGTGACCACTCCTTTTTCGATAACGCGTTTTAAACGGTAAACAAAATTCTTCATGCACAACTCTAACATAACAATCTCGATGCTGTTGAAAATCCGAGTTATTTCTTCTTTGAGTTCCTCCAAATGTTGTAACTTATAGCGAATTCGTTTTTAAAACTGAGTCAGTGCCACACTGACTCTGTAATAAAAAAACGTTTTCAGTTTCACGAATGCGGTGGTTTGTTGGTGTGCGTTATATAGTCTGATTTGTTTATATTTGTGACGACAAATGTACAGTGTCGACGTCTGGTGGCGATATTAGTGCTTCTGAGGTAAATAATTCTCTATCAGATAAGAAGGGCCAAGTGCAGTGTAAAAATATAAAAGTTTGAATGACATTTTTTACTTCATATTGTTTGATTACCTAACACATGTAGTCCTAACACTCACTTAACCATTTGTCGTAGCATTTCCTGTTTGTTCCACAAATAATTACTATTATAATATAAAATCATCGTTAGACACAGTTTTCGTTCAATGTTTCTGCGATATCGGAAAAAAAACCCTCTTATTTCATCACATAAAATAAATATTCGATACGTTAAAGTAAATTTTCATTCATAATTTTTATTTTGAGAGCATGTTTATTCCTCCTGAATATCCATAATAATTTTCGCCTCCCAATGAAAGCACACGGAGCTTAATGCCGTCTACACGACTATACTCTTCAAAATCAGAATCCGAATTGGATTACGATTCCAATAATACAACAGCAAGAGCAGTAGCTTTTCCATTTTCATAGTCTTCATTTCTAGATTTTCCAAAACAATACTCGGAACTTGACAGTTCAGTATAGTTGTATTGGTGAACCCGAGTGCCAACCCGTGAAGCATCTCAGTGCGAAACTAGCAGCTTTCGGGGCGAACTAGTGCGACACTGAGTGCGCAACTGAGTGAATAAAAAAACGTTTTGACAGCAGTTAGTGCGGCACTGGGGTTGAAACTGAACAAAAACGAATTCGCTATTAGTAACAGAGCAACGGTCCTTCACGTACCCCCAGAGAAAGTAATCGACGACGAGAAATGTTGAAATTCTTGCCATAAAAGGACAATTAAGGCTTCGGTTGCTCAAGTAATACTATTTCACTAAAAATACACGTTCTTGTAATTTGTACATCTTGACACTAAAAACCATCCGATCAGACTGAACGAGTAGCCGAATATTATCGTCCCGAAGTGGGGAATGCAGTGTTACCATCGACGGGGAGCGAAAAAAAAATTTGATTAGGAGCTATTGGTTTTTTTCTATTGCGTGGGCGTTTGATCTGAAAGATCTTGTAGATTATATGTTATATGTCCTCCAAAACATTTTGAAGTTCAGACCAATTGATATATCATTTCAACCACGACTGGTGCAATGTTCATAACAAGAAATACCACCCAAAATGTTTCATAGAGCCCGCGTGCTATGCTGGCTTTGAGTGTATATAAAGACGTTATAGGTCCTCCAAAGCATTCAAAAGCTCAGAAAATCGTAGAGTCAATGTGCTCCATCGACTTTAATTGATATGAATATGGAAAACAAGTAGTTTTCCTTCCGTTTGCATCCGTTTACATCTATCGACCATTCGACGAAATGAAAATCCGAAAATCTTATGTGCCACAACATGCGGGAAAGATTATTGAATCCTTGTACCCTGAAAACCTGTACAATGAATTGGACCGGCTATATATTCTATTATTTAACGCATCTTTCGAAATCCGATTGCAACGATGGAAAGCTAACTGTGGGAAACCTGAGAAGGTAACCGAGAGAACTCCTCTAAAATCAATCATCCCGGCGATATCCGATGTTATTCATAGCGTATATCCTAGGGTGGCATTGGATGTATGGGAAAAAATTTTTTTTTTAAGAACTTTTATTTTAAGAACCGACCATGTACACTTTGTTTATTGGCCCAAAAAATGACCTGTGCAAAATTTCAGCTCAATCGGACATGATTTAGGGTTGCCTCAAAACACTCAAAGTATTAATTTATTGACACTCTAAAATCTCCCAAGATGGAGATTTTTCAAGTATTTTCTAGAGTTTCTAGAAGAAAATATCCTCAAATATCGTATCATTGTTTCATGCACGTCAATTAATCACAATCGAGCAATAAATACGAGATTCTTCAAAAAAAAATATTGAAGTTCTAGAAAAAAAGATCCTCAAATATTTTTTCACAGTAATGTTTAAGCGGTGGAAAACGTTATTTTGATCTGCTCGAATGGTTAATTAATGGTTTATTTCGCTATTTTATGAACTACATACGCTTCGAAGAAAATTCTATTTCTCAAGCACTGGAATAAGTAAAAAAATGATTTTAGGTACATCAAAGCCGAACTTCTTAAAATGAAACGATTTCACAGGATTCATTTTGTTCCAGTTTGTTCAGAGCAATCTTCCAGTGTTTTGAAGAAAAAATGTTGGCAACCCTGCCTACACCCCGTGGGACCATTTCCGTCTCAAAACCCATGAAACTGGGTGAATCAGATTGACAATCGGAAGAACCCAAAGGTAATCGTTGCGACTACGGTGAGTTGAGATCGAAACTGCAGTCAACTTTGTTGGATTACATCTTCTAAGGGCACATCCCAGGAATGGATGCTTCACCATAGATCCCGAATGAATATTTTCGCGATAGAAGTCGCCACGGGGCTGAGAAATTCTGACGGGTCAACATTCCACTCGACCATTACTGTGAAGCAAGATTTGAAGATCTATTGTACTAGAACTTCTAGAAACAACGGTTTTATTTGGGTAAAACTTGTACTTATTGGACGAAATGAGAAGACCAAATTACAACCCGCCTCGCTGTCGCAGAAGTTTACGAGACAGATGAAACTCGACAGAAAAATAGTACATTTCCACTACACGCACAGCGCACTAAACGTACCAAATACAGAAGTGTAAACAGGAGAAAAATAACATTGAGCTAAGTGTGTGAGAAAAAGAAAGATCGATCCGGTGTAAATACACTTTGGATTGATCGAGCGATAAATGTTAAAAAAGAAAATTGGTCAAGGGATAGGAAGGTGCAGAGAGGGATGATATTTCTACATTTTTAAATCTGTTTTACATAAAATGGAAGTAACTGAAGCACAATATAAATGCATACGCAGAGAGTAAACACTGCTAACGAACTCTGAGGAGAGGGAGGAAATATTGCAACTTAAGCCCTGTTCAATGACAATCAAAGCGTAAAAGCAGTGGACGATTTGCGATTTTGTTCGCAATTTCAAATCCGTGGTGGGACTGGATGCAATGATACAAAGCGTCCGTTTTACATGCCGTCAGGTGGAGAGCGCTTGTGTACTTTTGCATCACACTTACTCATCAGTTACTGTTGTCGACGATCGTCTTAATAACCAGAGTAGTTTAGGATATGAAGTCATTGAACTTGCTGGTGACATAATTATTTTAGTAATGGGTAACACTCAAACTATACCCCCTCGAATGGCTAGCTTGGATGGATAATGCTACGTCATGTTAAACCAAAATCTACATTCTCCATCTGAAGTATGAAGTGTCCATCTGAAGTATACAATCTCTAAAGCCCCTTGTAGCCGTATATTGGGGGTAAGGTGGGGATCATATCCGTGAATGATTCACTGGATAGACTTGCTAATGGTGAGACCCAAAATAACGTGTACTTCGTTAGTGAGGTGGCCTAAAACTGCACAAAAACCAGCTCGGGAAAAAAATAATAACCTACAGCAGTCTTCAGAATGCAACTTGGTACTGATGCGCAACAAGATTTAGCTCCCACTACTTGCGCACACATGCGCTCTGGCGAATGAGCACGCTCCGAAACATAGATGAAATGTTTGGTCGTCAACGCAGTTTTAAGCTGAGTTTTACGCTGAAATTTGCACCGTGCTTGCGCCGTATTTCTATACTACGCGCTTAAATCTGGACTGCTCTCTCTGTTGAAATATTTTTCTTCACACAAGCGTATACGGTTCAAATGGGGGCACGCTATTGTTTTTGAGCTTTGCTTATAACGAACGAAGACAACGCGGACGCAAGAATTTGTTGTGTATGTGTGTGTTTAGAATGAATGTTTAGAATGTTTAGAATGTTTAGAATGAGACGCACATCACACAAGTGAAAAGAAATGTTTAGTATCTGAGATCTGCGCCGGGTACATTTAGCGCTGTCGTGCTTATGAATTTTGTGCTCTTCGCACCAAGAGAGAATACAAATTTTTGTTTGAAAGCGCGCTGATGAAAATTAAACTCAAGCGCAGCGCTGCGTTTGTTTTCTGAAGACTGACCTACAGCGTCTGACATCCTTCTCAAATAAGAGCAATGACCAGCGTGACCTTCTTTTACGGTTTTCACATGAAACAAAAAAAAAGTGCTTTTTGGCTTCAACGTACAAAACGTTTTCAAGGGCGAGATTTGAAGGGACATTCATAGACCTTAAAATAATTTAAACTGAGCACTGTAGTGAGAATGAATGATTACTGGATGGAAATTACAGCAAACTTCATTATAACCTTCACAATAATTGAACTCAATCGCAGTGTAAGTGGTCATAAAAATCGTCCAGGATCACTCATGTTTCATATCGATAGGTCTGAAATGGATAAATCAAATTGAAGCTGGAATTGCTGGACCATGGATCGATATGTCAATTCCCATGAAATTATGGTCTACATCTTTCCAAGCCGAAATGATGGATCATTATTTTTCTTTTTGGTTTTTCAGCGCACTGTTTTTGACTGGTTGTACGTGGTTCGTGCCATGTGCCAAGGTTAGCGCTATCGTGTAATGATTTCCAACTTTTTATCGCCAATAATGCACGAGCTAAATATGAAAACAGTGTGGAAGAAAGCGGGAGTGGCATTGTTTACCTGGAGCGTGAAAGCAAGAGGCTCCTCACACGCATCTGGATATCTGCATTTGCTCAATAATTTCACTGATATTCAGCAGATACTAGTATTATATTCTAAGATACACGTTTTGCGTATAGAGAAGACGAAACATTCGCAACGTGAAATATTGTATTGGATAGAGTTCACAAACCATACGCAAGCAAAACACAGTATTCTTTCAAGATGGCTGCAAAGTGGTTTTGACATATTACCCCACCTTAGGACTTTCTAAGCGCCTTGGTTTTAACAAGACGGCACCACATGCCACGCAGTACGCGAAACCAACTAAGGGCCTAGGTAAGGCCGTTTTGCCACTAAGAAGGTTATGGGAGCGGTGTGTAAAAAACAGTGCAGAAGAAAGCAGAAGGGGAATTATTTAGCTGGAGCGTTAAAGAGACATGCTGATCTTAATCGAGGTTTTGACATATTGATCCACCTTGGGATATACTTCTAAGCGCCTTGCACGAAACGATGTAGGGCAAATGGGGGTAAGACGGACATGTTAAAGAAAACTTCAATAGTTTCCAACTCATGTTTTCCAAAACTTAAAAGCAGTTTCTTACAGTTCAATATACTGGTTTTCGAAATAATTTGCCAAACGTTTTATAAAAATTTGTTTTTGCATGTTTTTTACTGAAATTAAAACAAGCCGAAAAGTAGAACATTTTTATCGATGTAGTGGGGGAATATGGACAGGTCAATAATATACGAAGCATAGAAGTTTATCGCTCGCGAGAGGAATAATTTCGCTCTCTCTCAGTGTTTGTGCGCCCTGTTATGAAATAGAACAAAACGAGAAAGCAATATAAAAAAAGTTCAATATTATTCCCTTCACTTTCCATTATGCATTGGATGTGATTATGGATGTGACTGTCCATTTCAACCCCATCAGTGCAATTATTTCAATAATTTAAATTTACCACTTACGAAGGAATTTACTTTTCCGTACGTGCCTAACATCTCTTCTCTGTCAATTCACAAACCGAAATATAACCATCAGTGAATTCAATTTTGCAATTAAATCACTCAAATCGAAGGTGCAAAAATTACATGTTTCATTTTCGGTTTTTATTTCCCTATTTTTGATCAGTATTCATCGTCATAGGATGGTTTAAATATTCTAGAACAGCATGTAGAAGGGGTCCCATGAACAGAAATGTTGTGTGTTATCGGTGCGATACCAGTTGATGTGCCCGAAGAAGTAACTAAAAATGGTTTCCTAATACAGGGTAACTTCGATATAACGTACATTTTGCTTTCAAAATTGTACGTTGTATCGAAATGTACGTTATATCGAAGCATAATAAAGAACTCTGAAACGTAGCTTATATTACTTCATTGTGTTGCTGTTTGAGTATGGTTGATGAATAAAATCAATAAGAAGACGAAGCCAACTTTTCTCATGATGTTTTCCTTTGTTCAGTTGATTGAAGTTTGATTCATTTAGAATCCGGAATCACAAAACAGTAGTATTTCGGGATTGATTAATGTTACAACACAAGCTTTAGTATCAAAATACAGATAATTTATTGTTCTTTCAGAAAAAAAAAAATTTAAAAAATATTTTTTTTGGACTTCGATCATTTGTACGTTATATCGAGGTAAAATGTACGTTATATCGAGTGACGTTATATCGAGGGTACGTTATAACGAGGGTACGTTATATCGAAGTTTACCTGTACACCTATCACTCCAATGGATCACCTAAAATGAAGTCGTGGCCAACATTTACTTGGAATATTCTCTCAAATATATATGGCAAGGTTTGGTTTTAGCCCCCGATAATAGATTTTATAATTACGAATTAAAAACACAGTATCCGTGCTGTATTTTCTGTATTTTTTAAACGGTTTTATTTAGCTTGCCCTGTAATTTGTATGTTTGTAGGTTTGTATGTTTGTAACATGTTTGTCTGTAGCGCTTTACCACATTAATATAAATTTGAACCCCTTCCTGTTGACCGATTGATCTGAAATTTGGAACACACCTTTATCTTTGCTGTTATTATAATACTGTGTATTCCATTATCTTGAAAAACCCAATTTGACCGCCGTTAAAAAATTGCTGAATGGCTTGACTTTCAGAACACACTACATTATGAACAACATAAATTCAAAAAGGTGTATATATATTTTTTTTGTAATCCCCTCAATATTGGTATCGAATAAAAAAATGATTTTGCCAATAGAAGTACATCATCAAAATATTTCGAAGAAAATCTATATAAATAAAAATGTAAGGCAAAATCTGTTGGTAAGCGGAAAACCCGAAAAGGGATGGTCCGATTTTAGCCTCCTGTATTTTGTTGTATTCGTCTCTTCCCGTAGATCAATATAGTGGAGAGAAAAATCGGAAAATTCGGAAAATTGAATTCCCATATGTTCAAAAAATACATCATAATAAGCGTTGTTAGTCCATTCGATATTTGCGCTATCGAAATTGATATTTGTTCGTAAGTAGAAATGGATTTTCAAGCAAAATAACGCATTTCCATATCTTCATATCATATCTATATAAATAAAAATGTAAGGCAAAATCTGTTGGTAAGCGGAAAACCCGAAGAAGGGATTGTCCGATTTGAGCCTTCTTTATTTTGTTGTATTCGTCTCTTCCTGTAGATCAATATAGTGGAGAGAAAAACCAGAAAATTTTCGGAAAACTCTGAAGGAAGGTCGGAAAATTGAATTCCCATATGTTCGGAAATTACATCATAATACGCGTTGTTAGTCCATTCGATATTTGCGCTATCGAAATTGATCTTTGTTCGTAAGTGGAAATGGATTTTCAGGCGAAATAACGCATTTCCATATGGAAATGCGTTATTTCGCCTGAAAATCCATTTCCAAATGTGTTGGTAAGCACAAAACCAGAGGAAGGAATGCTTCAATTTGAGTCATCTGTATTTCGTTGTATTCGTCTCTTCCCGTAGATCAATATAGCGGAGAGAAAAATCTGAAAATTCGGAAAATTGGATTCCCATATGTTCTACAATTAGCTAAGCGTTGTTAGTCCATTTGATGTTGGCGCTAACGAAATTGATTTTTGTTCGAAAGTGGAAAAGGATTTTCAGAATAATGCTTTCCTATATCTTCTATCTATATAAACAAAAATGGAACGCCAAATGTGTTGTTGTGTTCTAAACCCGAGGAAGGAATGGCCCGATTCGAGCTGTCTTTATTTTGTAATATTCTCTGTATCAAGCATGTATTCCATGCAACGGAGAAACATGTTATTTCCAAATGCTTGAAGAATCTTGAACGAGAATTGTGTCTGAAAATAATTTCATATTATAAGGACAATTTTTTGTAGAAGTACTAGACAATTTATAGTAAAAGGAAATTGTAAAGGGTCAAAGGGTAATCAATCAATGGAGAGTTCAGTGATTGGACTCACTAACGTTCACTTAGTAAGAAAACGTGGATGTTTGAAAGTATTCAATTCAAAAAACCTATTTTGGGCGGGACGAAGTTCGTCGGGTCAGCTAGTTAGAAATAAAGATAAAGAATAACTTGAAAGGTTTTATTGTAGAGAAGTAAACTAATCATACAGGTAATGTACTAAAACTAGAAGATAAAAAAGAAAAAAAAATATTTAAGTTAAACGGTTTGATGTATTAAAAGCTAGAAAATAATTAGGCAAGTAGCAGTTAGTAGTTATCACATCCCTTCCTTCATTAATCTAGGGCAATGATGAAACTTAAATAAAATCGGGGGGCACATCGGATTTCCATTATCCACAGTTAGTTGATTCATCATATGCCCACGATATGCCAGTCTCATCATTGCCCTAGATTAATGAAGGAAGGGATGTGAAAACTACTAACTGCTACTTGCCTAATTATTTTCTAGCTTTTAGTGCATTAAACTGTTTAAATTAAAAAAGTTTTTTTTTACTTTTTTTATTTAATTTCGAGTGCATCAGTAAGTGTTATCTTAGTCTACAGGGAATAACTTTTCGGTTGATCGTTTTATTGTTGACAACAGTTTGTCTCCGGTTTTGCCAGACATTGATTTGTAACTCGTCATGAGAAAAAAAAAATTGCCGGTTTTATACCTTGCAGCGACAGACACTGATACACTCATGTGGTGATCCTCTTACTCCATACCTCTGGAAATATTTGAACTAGACGATTTATGAGTAGACAATATATGAGCTTCTGTATGGAAATTAAACGGACATTGATCACTTATTCAGAGTACGCTCCATCAGCATATGTATCCTGGAATACCCATTAGTGTATACAAGGATTTTGACTGAATTAACTGCTAAAATTACATTTTCTAAACCGAATATAATTAAAATCTCTACCAAGATCTCATCCCAATGCTATATTCATACGAGCAATGCGATGGTCGGAAGAAGCTGAGATCCTGAAGCTTCGCATGAATGTCACTAAGAGGATAGATTTTGACGACAAATATTTTGGCTCGCCATTCCATTGACATGGTTTTTCATTAGAACAACTCACTAACAATAAACCATTTTTCAAACATTTTTTGAAAAGCCGAACATTTTACATCCATTGACAGTGTATTCCCTTGCCTGTGCTGCTGCTTCCGGTGCACTGCTGATGAACAGCAGCTCGATGCGGATTCCAAGTCAGCCGGATCGCGAACCAATGCGAACAAAGTGAGCGGTGGAAACAACGGGGATCACTCGGGAAACGATTCTTTGGCCTACGCAGGACGCAGCATCGTACAGCGCTCTGGTAAGTCCTGTTATCGGGGCATTAATGCGAATATTGTCATAAACTCTCAGCATAAATCATCACAGAGATCATGGTTCTAGAAGCCGAGGATCGGGTTTAGCAGTGGCTCCGATCACGTGACAAGCTCTGTTTCAATAGTCAACTCGATCAGCTCGAATCGAATCGCACAGGTGACGCAGGTTAGTGGGCATCCTCAATGATCCAGTCATCAATGTGCAAAGCTTTATTTTTTTCCTTCTCATTTTTCAGATAATAGAAACAGACCCCGAGGATGCAACGTTTCGTTTCAGAATCACGTGGTCAAAATCTTCATCCTCGGCTAATCAACCCAAGACTGTGAATGGTTGTGATAATGAACGGTATTCTTAATACTCTCCCTCGGGAGTGCAGCAATCAACGGAGGAATATGCCGGATATGCTGGTTGATATGTTTGGTATGGTTGCAGGAGCCAAAATGGAGATCCCAAAACAAATGAACTTTTTTCGTAGAAGTAATTCTTGTTAGAATTGATGTATTCGAAACAGTCCTTAGAAACGTGTTTCAGTTCATAAATCTGTTGTTCACGCGAAAAAAAACACTGCATGTAAAGTTAAATGTTACAACGAAAGTGGAATCGTGACTTCCAATCTTCATCTATATATAGTTATAACGCAATCTGTTTGCCAACTTTGTTTAAATGTTGTGGCCCGGTTTCTATCGACATGGAATGTAATCTCGAAATCCTACATCGAATGAGCGAAGTTCTGATTCTAATTGAAAGAAATCGATACGTTCGATTCTCAGAATAAAACTTCAATGATTTATATTTGAGTTTAAACATATCTTATTTCGAAAATCCATACGACTGCAAAAACAAAATACCTTTCAACGTGTAAATGAATACTTTTCCCGGACGTTTGCCTTCATCGGCTGTTATGAGATTTTAGATTAGATCATAACCAATTAATTAGTCAAGAGAGTTATCGGTCCATAATTACATTATCGCCTGGAGATGTACTGGCTATTGGTTGAGTTCGCCCAACTGAAAACACACCCAACTTGACAAATTCCTGGAAAACTCTGAGGACGAGAAAAGTTTCGGCTGACTGATTTTCAACTTTTAACTCTTCCCTCCTATAAATTTCAAAAGCGAAACCAACGCTGCCGATGGATTGTTGTTAAGGATAACCTAATTTCAAACTTTTCTATTTTACAGATCTGAATTTGATATGAAGAGGAGCTAGAAAATCCAGAAGACTTCCAGCAGATGATTTGCTGTTGAAATTCTAGTTGGAAAGATTATTAAAGATGTTTATCCCTATTTGAAAATACAACTTGATTAAAGTATCGCTGTTGGAACACACAGAATTACTCCTAATCGTGCTTATATTAACTTCTGTTGCATAGCTTGCTGGTGATGCTACTCTAGCGCTATTCGCAGATGACACGGCTATATTGTATAGAGGATAGAATACACATCATCAATCGAACACTCACAGGGTTAAGGTCTTTCATAAAATACCTTTTAACATGGAAGATTAAAATCAATGCGACAACAACTCAACTAATAGTGTTTCCTCATAGAAAATCTCGGAACCTAATTCCTGAAGCTGGATCAGAATCCAAGGACAGCAAGTTGATTGGTCTAATTGAGTGAATTCCTTGGTCTCACTATCGATAGGCATCTCACCTATCGGAAACATGTTGAGAATCTACCACTGAAAGCATAATACTTCTTCGAAAATTGTACCCGTTAATTAACAGAAGACTTTCAATTCGTAACAAGCTTACCACCTATAAGCAACTAGTTTTACCGGTTCTCGAATACGCGTCCCCAATCTGGATGAACTGTGCCAAAACTTACCTGCAAAAGATTCACAAAAACAAATGCCTAAGAATGATTATCAATGCACCTCCACGAACACGAACCACCGAGATCCATCGCATTACTGGATTAGTAACAATCGCCGAAAGATTTAGAAAAAAGTTGGATAATATTCGTAGACGAACGCAGCATTCTACCCAACCAATACTAAGAACTCTGTTCAGAAGATCAACATTTATCCTTTTGTTTTGTGTTTATTTTGTAGATAGTTGGTATTTTATTATTTTTTTTGTTTATATATGTTAAAATATAAAAAACAAATCTTGTTTTGTAATAGTATTTAAAACGATTTTCCTAGGGAAAACGAAGATTAGCTACATGAAAACCTCGTTTATGAAGCTGGAAAACTATGTTGTGTCACTTAAAATTAGAACTAAAATTTATGTCAAACATGTAATTACTTTGATTAAGATAAATTTAATCAAATTCTGTTGCTTAGATGGAATTCACTGTGAATAGAAATGAAGCTGAGTTGATTGGAAACGTTCGAACAACAGAGCCCACCATCACATCAACCAAAATATGACGAACGGTCTCGAGAGAGATAAAAAAAGTTTATTGTTGATCTGAATGATAAAAGTTGCAAGTGCCTCATAGACCTCCTACGAGGAGTCAATTTATCTCTGCTGAAACATCAATTGGTCAATTGATTCCTACACCCAAACTAGCGTTGGCTGAAAACATTTCATCTTTGGGACAAATGATGCCATTTCGTGTGCAGGTGGGTTAAATGCGCAAATAATGAGCTGTTTTGAAAGCTTAAAAATGGTTTGTATGTATGCGATCAGACATCTCTTTCTGTTTTCTTTTCTCATTTCATTCGGGATTGTGCCAAAAAAAAGTCCATACGACGTCAATGGGGATCGAACCAAGGCCGGCTGGTATGTAAAGCTATTTCACACGACCACGCTATCCATATAGCTGCCAGTGCTGTTATAAAGAAGTGTGATAATATTACACCTCATCATAACATGAAGTTGGGAAGTATTTTCTAAGAGGATAAGGAAGAGCATGAACGAGAATATATCTTTCTCTGTCTGGGCCGTGTATTTGGCAAGCTATACGAAAAGCTTTCATATGCTTACATTTAGATTTGTCTCCTATTTCACTCGCTCATGTTGGCTCTAACATATATATTATACAAATGATATACATGTATTGGGGAGTAGAACATTTTTTGTCATTTAATGTAATAAATCGGGATGCCATAACATATGCTAAAAATAAACTTTGGGTGTACTATCCCTATGCCAAGAAAATGTGCATTCCTGACCATTCTTCGATGTTTGATGGCTATCCACCGAAACAATCAACTTCAGTACAAGCAGCAACCTCTTCCGAAAGTACTTCTTTTGTTAAATTTTCTGTTTCATGATTCCAGAAGTAGTTTTTTTATTTGTCACTCCGAGGATACAGTTCCTTTTTCCGTCTCAACGTATGCATTAATTAGCGTCATTTATTAATACTTAGTTGAGATTTCTTAAGCCAAATAACACGCCTTGAATGTATTCCGAGGGGCAAGCTCTAGAATACGCGTGACCACAGTGCAAGTCGAAGGAAATTTCTTTGACTTGCCCCCGGCCAGAACGGGAATCGAACCCGAGCACCCGGCATGATAATGTGAGACACTAACCACTCGGCCACGGGTGCACGTCATCCAAACCAGACGTTCCTGAAATGGTTTCAGAACACCTCGAACCATGTATATGGTATGATTGAATTAAAGGAGGCTCTAAACAATATCTTAAGTGCCTTCTCAGTTTCTCAACACTCTTACTGAAGTCGCAGGAATTACGAAAGCTTCTAATGTACCCAAAGGCAAAGGTCATATTGTGTAAAAGTTATTCCTAATTTCATTGAAGCAGCATGAAGAAAATATAATTCAAAACAGTGCTTCAATCAATTTATTATAATTTATTTGCATTGTTCGCAAGAATTTATAACATCGTAGTTAAAAAAAATAGACATTCATGAAGAAAAAAAATTCGAGGGGTTGTATCCGAGACACGACCGCTTAGGTTCTTTTTCGAGGGCCTGAAGAGGTCTTTCTTGGAGGCGGTCGTGGAGGGCATTAAACACGAAGGTTTTGGATCGTCTAAAACCTCACATGCTTCTTATTTACATAATAAATACTCATCAGGATCCGGACAAATATTTTTCACAGTATTTTTCTGTCTCTTGAAACAGTATTTTCTATCTCTTGAAATAACCGATATAGCGCTTTTTTTCTAAGTTCCGTTAGGGTCACCATGAATAAAAAAACTGTTGTTTTGCTCCAACTTTTATATTTCAAATTCTACATTCAAAGAGTTTTTAAAAGGCTTTTAGCATTTTTAGCATTTAGTTCTGCATCGCAAAATGTTTACAAACATTTTGCGATGCAGAACTTGTCAATATCTCAACTCTGCTCAAAGTTATTGATATTTCTTCCCGAAAAATATGCTTCCTTCATTTGCTCATCTTTCCTTTTGGGGCAAACATGAATAATGTTTATTGGCGGTATTTGAAACAGCATATTTCACTCTACATAATGTGAGATTTTAAAAACTATGTTATTTTTTGTATTTGAGTAAATTCAAATTGAAATCATGAGTTTATGGGTGACAAACCATCATGTGTAGGATTATGATATTAACAAGTTTTGCATCGCAAAATGTTGGTATTGATAAGCTCTAAAAGTCGTCCGAAGACAATTATATTAGAATTTCAAATATAAAAGTTAGAGCACAGTTTGGATGTAGAATTGAAAGAGTATTCAGGAAAAATATACTATTTTAGACTCGCAACAAATCAAGACCATCTTTCCCAGACATTTCACAAAATTTCTTCCAAACCTGTTTGATTTTATCCGATAACAACTTAAACTACCTACGGAGACTTTTTTGACTATTATCGGAAATGTAAATACTAACGCTACAGACAGAGCAACCTGATGATTACGTCTAGCTATGCGAACAAATGTTCATTGAAACGATTGATTGTCCGCATAAATAGACGTAAGCGTTTTCCAAATGGAAAAAATATGTTTTAATCCGCAAAATCTCCTAGGTCCTCTTTTTGCCGATCATATCCTTCAACTGGACAGATTATTTTATTGGAAATTTGCATGGCTACGCTTATAGGCAAAAACAGCAGAATTGCGTTATCCCAACACTAATGGCATTGGTGATTACGTCTCCTATGCAAACATGGGCAGTATAGGGGGTCGTGTCCAAGACACGACCGCTTAGGCCGTGTCTTGGATACGACGCATTCGTTTTATTTAATTTGCCTGTTTATCATTTCGAATATTATTTATAAATGCAACGAATTTTCATAAATCACTCTTTAGTAGAAAATTTCGGCGGGCCTGAAAATGGTTAATGACTTGGGATGCTTTGTAGAAGCAGCGTTTCTTTTTTGCCCTTGCGAAAACAATACACCAACTAGTTATATGTGGCAATTTGTTCCTTTGTATTTATCGCGCTCCCGGCGGTCTTTTTCACATTTCACACACATACTCGACCGCCTGCGAGAAAATATTTATTTCACGAGCAGTCACCGTTATTCCGCATTCCTTAGCCACTTCACCATATCTTTGGCAATCAAAAAAAAAAACAATAAAAATGGCAATATTTGCAAGTATCAAGTGTCATGTTCATGTTGTGTAATGTTGCTCCAGTAGTATCGCCCCTACAGACATCTTCCATGCATCGCCATTCAATCCTCCCCCACCCATCCTCCTAAATCCCATCCCAATCCATTCCACTCCTTTCTGTCTCATTCCACTCTTGTTTTTCGCTACGTACTTTGCTTGGAGTCAGGTTCGGTTGTGCTTGGTGACCACTTTGGTCCTCGGAATAATAAATTTATATTCTCTTCTTTACAGCTTAAATATCTTACGTAGCATAGGATTCCTTGCTACCTTCGCCTTGAATTTATAGCTGAGCGATCAGGTCTGATTGGTATATTTTTGCAGTCTTTTCTTTTCGCCAGCCTCTACAACGGCTCTTCTCAGGGCTAGAGGCGAATGAACTGAATAGTTTAAGACCTCTTAAAACAAAGAACAGCACCAAACAAGCATCGCACAGAGATTCCACACGACAACACACAGATGCGTCGATAAAAATGAAACATCGCCAGAATAATTTTTTCTGAGAAAACGTTTCTCGAATTCTCGGTCTAAACCGTTCACAAAGCTAGGAAGTGAACGGCTCCCACCGCATTGCATTCTAGAATCTTCTAGTCATCCCAATAAGCACGCCTTCTAGCATCTTCTAGTCGCCTTTTGTCTCAATGCGAATCATTGGTTCACTGTACATACTAGTGCTAATGTCACAAACATCGAATAAAGTGTAGTTAAAGTTTGAAAAAGGTTTTCTTATTCACACGCGGATAGAGGCAAAACTGTCTTTCTCCAGACACCCCAAAAGAGTTTACAATAGCCCATCCAAACAAAGTCCATTTCGCAACGTGAATTGCAGCAGTGCTCTGAAGAGTGTCTCAGCCGATGGTGCTGTTGGAAGAGGAGCTTCAAACGAATCCTACCCTAGGAGTAAAGTCCGAGGATTTTCTGTCCCCCCATCCTTGCAAATGTTCAACCAAAGAGTATTATTGGCCTCGAAAAAAGACGATCTCTTGGCGAGGTGCAGTTGCAGTTATAATGCGCAGATGTCATCCTTGATGGAGACAGTTTTGCGACTAGAATGCGAAACTAAATCACACATAGTATTCCAGCAGAAGATTCGTTTCCTTGTGATCCGGCGATGATGGCCAAGCTTGATCTTTGCCTACATTATGATTACGTCTGTTTTACCAGGGCTCGGCACGATGTGTTGATTGTAATGCCAGATGTAAAGCGAATGAAATATTCGCTCGCATCCACAGCTCAAGGGAAAGCGGGGCAAAACGAGCGGAATAAGCGATGTTAGTAGTTTTGGGTATAGAAAGAGACTTAAAATTTTCCTCTGAGGAGACACAATACATATACGCCAGCGACGGCGAACTTAATGGGCAATAGTGGAGTTTATGACTGGCAAACGGAGCTGGCTAGATACTATTGGGTATAAGCCGCTTCATCCATGGTTACTATGGTGGTCTTCACGGATTACTTCGAGGAGATCTTCAAAGAAGACTCCCCGGAGTAGAAAAAGATTCAGATTACGGAAATGCCCTGTTAGCTAGTCTCAATTCACTAAGTTGTTTGATGATACTTATGCATATTCTTGCTAACCTTAGACTGCTCACCATTTGTTTGCTAAAGGTTTTGAGCTTCCACACGATTGCGTTAATCATATGCATGTGTCTTTTCTGCGACAATAATTTTATCACATCAAACAATCTCACTTTTGGGGCACGGTATTCGTATTACAGCTCTTGTAAATCTCTATCGCAGAGACCCAAAAAACGAGTTCCATTATTACATTGATGTTTGATTGAGAAAGTTTCTAGGATTTAACATTGCAGCAATTCGAATCATTGAAATCGAATCTTTTTCTCATCTGCTACTACTGAACCGATCGACATGAAAATTGGTATGTAGGAGTTTTCGGGGCCGGGGAAGATTTTCATGATAGTTTGAAACCCCTCCCCCCTCTCTAAGGGGGGCTGCCATACAAATGAAACACAAATTTCTACATTACTCGAGAATTTATCAAGCAAATGAAACGAAATTTAGCATGTGGAGGTTTTAGGGTGCAATAAATGATTCTATGGTGGTTAGATACTCCTCCCCCTCTCTTAGGGGAGGCTGGCAAACAAATGAAACACAAATTTCTGCATTACTCTAGAATTAATCAAGCAAACGAAACCAAATTTGGCATTTGGAGGTTTTTGGTTGCAATAAATTATTCCATGAAGGGAACAGAAAACGTTTCTATGGTGAATAGACACTCCTCCCCCTTCTCTAAGGGAAGAATAAGGGAAGGGGTCTGTATTTATTATATCATATTTTCTGTATCAAACATTTATTCCATGTAATGGAGAAACATGTTATTTGCAAGTGATTGAAAAATCTTGAACGAGAATAGTGTCTGAAAATAATCTGATATTATAATGATGAGTTTTGGTAGATTGGCGACTCATGAACTTAGTAAGAAAACTTGAATGTTTGAAGGTATTGATAACAATAAACAAATTTTGAGCGGGACGAAGTATGCCGGATCAGCTAGTAATAAATAAAATAGAAATTTCCCTTGAAATACATTTCATCCGACTTGATATCTTCGAAAAATTCTTGTAGAGGTAAACAGATATTTTGTTTGATTTCTGGGATTAATTCGCATTCGAAATTACTTTGATGTTTGGAGGCAAAATGAGCCACCACTGGATAACGACTTTCAATGTTATATTTTCTAAAACTGATATACCTTATCACATTTTGCTCTTCAAGGGGTTCCTTCTGTGGTATTGGCAATGGAAAAATATCCCACCCCAATCAAAACGCAACCTCTTTATGCGAAACGTTGTTCTTACAACATTTTTGTACGCTTTTTAAAAATTCAATTAGGCGTCGTGCACAAAATACGTAACGCTAAACATCCGGATTCTGGACCCCCTCCCCCCTAACTAACGCAATTTCCTATCTCTAATATCCAGTAAGTAACGCAACCTCGACCCCTCCCCCCTTTCTCGCCTTACGTAATTGGCACACGACGCCTTACGAGTCTAGGTGAATAATCCTAGCTTATATCATTTTTCGATAAGAAACAACACATAAATCTATCCCATTCAGAATGATATGTGTAACTGTTCGTTTTACATTAGGGTGGCCATTTCCATTTCAGAGTGGTCCGAAAAATCAACTTTTCCTCCTTTTTTCCAGAAATGACTTTTTTTTAAATCGTAACTTGTGAACTACTGGAGCGATTCAGGTGATTGACATATCAATTTGTTCACACCCAACAAGGGAAAAAAGGATTACTATGGAACTCATTTTTGCGGATAACCGCGATTCTACTAAGGTAATCCACACTTTTTGACGTAGGACTACGTCTTTCATTTCTATACCGGGGTGTAAAATCGAAGTTTCGAAAACGAAGGCGTTACGCCGGACACCGAGATTTTGGGCGTTAATAGCTTTTAAACAACTGAACGAAATGGTATGATACACACTTCATTCGAAAGATAAAATGTCTACGCGTTATATACTTGTTACTTTTTCATCCAAAAACTTGTTTCAATAGCCTTAAAATTGCTTTCAAAACAGGCTATTGAAATCACCAATCGGTATATAAGCGAGCGCCGCTCGTAAACCCACTCAGTTATAATTGAACAACGATTGGAGCATGTTGTCGCTGTTGGGGTGAAGCTCTTCGTTTGTCATGAAAGCGCGGATGAACGGTGTCACCAAGAGCCTGTTTGTGCACCTTAGGCCAGAAGAGAATCCATCAGGAGGAGAGTGATGCCCAAACTGTTCCCCGGGAAGAGATCGGAGCAGCCGCCACACACATACACGCGCGGAACTCTTCGTTTGGGTGCCATTCAGCATCGAGAAAATTCCGGAAAGATTCAATCGTTGCTGAAAAATAATCTGCCAGTTCCCCTGGGAACTGAAAAATACATTCATGCGAAAGAGTTTGTTTTAATGTTTTCTAATCATATAACACAGCGACCAAATACATTTGGTTTTGTAATTTTTCAATCAAGTGCTATTAACAGGTGGTTATCGAGTTAGCATTAACCACTGGTGGGCTTCGAGTATCGAGGAAAATCTAGAATGAACTAATCGTTGCTGAAAAATACTCTGCCAGTTCCCCTGGGAATTGAAAAATACATTGATGCGAAAGAGTTTATTCTAATGTTTTCTATCCATACAACACTGCAACCAAATACATTTGGTTTTGTGATTTTTCAATCAATCGCAATTAACAGGAAAGCTTCTGAACATTATTCTTCCCCATCAGTAGGATATGTTCGTTTCCAATATTGGATGCGCGCGCAACGGAAAATGTTTCACATCGCGAAAAACATAATTCTCAATCGATTATTGCTCAGTCGCCAAAAGTTTCAAACTCAGAGAATTCATTCGCCTCTAGTTTGCATTCCAAATTGCCATCGTAAACCACACCTTCTTTCGATTCAGTCACGGACAAAAAGCATACTTAAGCGATATTCTGGTGGTGAAACGCATCATTCTTTGTGTGGACACCGACTGGACAACATCGTTGCTGGACGAGCTGGACGGCGAGGGATCGAGTGCCTTTCTCAAAGCAATGAGGGTGGAGGTGTAATGCAGGAGTTAGAGTAGAGTTCCAAGGGCCTTTCTCAAGGCTAGAGACGAATGAACTGAAAAGTTTAAAGTCTCTATAATACAAAACCATTCTATCCATGAAATGCATTCATTTTTCGTGAGGACATTGACAAGACAACATCGTTACTGAACGAGTTGAACGAGCTGGGACGAGCTGAATGGCCTGACCTAACCTGAAACGCATTCAGTTTGTTTGGGACTGTGACGGAGCGCAGAAAAGTCGATCCATCAGAAGGAGAGAAGGCGACCGAAAGAATACCAGCATCGAAAATTGGTTCCGCTTGAAACATCGGAGCAACCGCCACACACACACACACACACATACACGCGCGCAACTCTTTACGTTTGCTGGTTATCGAGAAGAATCCGGAAAGAAGTGATCGTTGCTGCAAAATAATCTGCCAGTTCCCCTTGGAATTGAAAATTACATTCAAGCGAAAGAGTTTATTTTAACGTTTTCTGTCCATATAATACTGCGACCAAATACATTTGGTTTTGTGATTTTTCAATCGAGTGCAATTAACAGGTGGTTATCGAGTTAGCATTACCCATTGGTGGTGGACTTCGGGAAGAATCCGGTAAGATACCGCTGCTGCAAAATAATTTGCCAGTTCCCCTTGGCATTGAAAATAACATGCAAGCGAAAGAGTTTATTTTAATGTTTTCTAACCATATAACACTGCGGCCAAATACATTTGGTTCTGTGATTTTTCAATCAAGTGTAGTTAGCAGGGAAGCTTCTGAAGATTATTCTTCCCCATCAGTAGGATATTTTCGTATCCAATATTGGATGCATAAAACCTTGTACCTCCAACATAACGCTCTCGTTTTCGAAGTTCCCCAAATATTCATTTATTCATTCATTCAGAATGGATTCAACAACACTAAATCAACGATAGTCCTACGTCACCATTGCGGTTATACCATAGATATAACCCACTCCCTGTTTTTGTTCTTTTGCTCTGGGTCACCCCGTGTGTCCTCCCGCAAGTGGAAAGAATTTTGGAAAAAAAAATCTTATTTCAAAACTACGCGAAACTTTCCTTCGAACGCCAATCCTATTGGAAACAGAATTGAAATTGAAAGTGGAAAGATAAAATTCATTCATCCAAACATTATTCGCTTCGGCGATGAGCGAATCAAGTTCTTTTTTTTGCTTCATATCGGAACACAATACTATATGAGCTAACGATTGCAAAAATTTCATAACACAACAGCTGACGCGAAATCAGCTGAACCCCGAAATCGGATACGTGTTTATGAATATTTCATTGGTAGTAACATAGCTCTCCTCTCTGGAACAACTTTTGAATTGACTCCGCTGTAAGCATTGGCAGAGATATTGAAAGAGCTAATCCTACAAAAACATTCTCGCTCCATCTACAGCAATAAACTGATAACAGCTGAGCTATGTGTGTTGGCACACAAACTACCCGACAGATTGGATCTTGCAGAGATTCCAACTGGTCTCGAACACAGAAATGGACTCAGTCTATTGGTGATCGTTGTGGCGTTCGGAAGGTTTGTGATTTGTGCTATCCCGTTTGAGTTGTTTCGTGTGAGCAAAATCTCTAGCTGATTGATTGTGATGGCCATGCGTGTCAGCCTTAGCTACTGATTGAGCTAGTGGAGTTGAGAAACGTGACTGACCCTTGCGTGCGTTTGTGTAAAATAGCAAATCGAAAGACTTCGAACGAGAATAGCTTGATTGACAGTAAATAGGTTACTCTACGCCAACCGATATTCTAATTACAATGCGCAGTAGCGCATAAAGTAGAATAATGCGTCGAAATAGAATAATGGTTGCGTCAGTGTAAATTATGGTAGAACAGAGGAAAAATATCAATTAAAAAAGCAAATACATCGTTTTTGAACAGACCCAGAAATATTTTTTTAAAATGGTTCTACTTCACGTTAAGAACTGTCGAATTATAGATTCATTCTGAATGTTCTCCCATCTTGTCTGGTGTCGACAGGCAGACAAAGTCGAGGTTGCGTCGTTATATACATACACCTATTCGCGTACTATCGCAAATCAGATGGAACCGCATTTTTCCGACAAGTAATATCTGTTGCGACTTTTGTTACGCTTATCTCGTCCGCTTGACGCGGTGGAGGCGCGACCAATATAGCATCATATTATCAAACAACAGCCAGACAGTCGCAAACTGGTTTCCCATCAAGGTTAAGTTTATAAAAGCACAAAAATCATATTGACCGAACCAATGTTCACGACCAGTTCGCGATAACGGCTTCGATCTATACACAAATTCAACTGACGTCGTTTGAAATAGAGACTATCTAAAGTGTGAATATTTATTCCGCATGGGATGGCGCGTCACGCTCGGGCTCGTTTGTTTACACGAAATTTGTCTCTGAGAATTGTAGCTTATAATCAAAGTTCGCCGATTTTGTCAAAATAGAAATAAACCAATGAATATTACAGGAAAAACTAATCTGTGTCAACGGTAAACATTTTTGCCACCATTCAGCGTGCTCTTTGTATGGCCCACGTTTAGCGGATTTCGCGAAACAGTTTGAAGACGGAAACATCTCAGCATGAGTTGTGCTAGTGTTTTGACCAGCAAGGACCTGCCGGATATTGAGGTAAGTTCCAATAGCACTTATTCATTTTCGTTAGAATCATAATCATTAACCAAAAGGATGAATTTAAAATCCGCTAATAACTTGACTTAAACATATGTGTACAATAAATTCAATAACGCCATAAGGCTTGAACCATTTGTCTAGCGATATTGGACTCTCATTCAGTAAAATGATCTAAATAACGAAAGTGTCTAAACTGGCCGCTTTTCGTTATCAGTGCTCAAAGTGGATGCGAACAACTAGAGGATGCAATAGATAATGATGAATCGTGTATTATCACTAAAAAATGGAACTGGTGTTATACCAATGTGTAACCTCACAATTGAAAAAAGTGGCTTTAAAACTTTTGATACACTCAACGTACAGAACATATTTTATTTTTTGAACGAACAGATTAGATATTTTATGGATGGATTATCTATCCCGGATTCACGAATTGCTCAAAAGGATTTTATCTTTATTAACTATGCAAGTTATCGTTGGATTGCATCAGTCATTAATCAAAATACGCTGCGAAGTGTTGTTGACGAAAACAAAATCCCCTAGGGGGGGTGGGGGAGGGTTTTTTGGTGGTCTGCCATACAAATGAAACACAAGTTTCTGCAGAACTCGAAAACCAATCAAGCAAATGGAACCAAATTTGGCATCTGAAGGTTTTAAGGGGCAAGAAACGTTTCTATGGCGAGCAGACACTCCACTTGCTGTTTGGGTAAGGTTAATGAATAAAATCAATAAGAAGACGAAGCCAGCCTTCTTTATGATGTTTCCCTTCGTACCGTTGATTGAAGCAGGCTTGATTCATTTAGAATATGTGATAACGCACCGGCTGGTGCTTGAAATGAACACCGGACGTCGAAGGCTTTACTGCTCGGCACACAAATGAACCGATCCGGAAACCGTACCGTTTTTCGGATGAATTAAGAAAAAGCGTTTGAAATTTGAACTGAGTTCTCTCGAGTCTACCTTTCGAGTGGCTTTATTGGGCTTTTTTACTTACTTATATATACTTCGTATAAATTGAATCATGAACAAAACCTTCTGTATCGTATTACAATGACTATTTGTGTGCTTTTAGATGAACCTTGTGTAGCGTAACAAGTGGGATTGTTGTTCAAGACGGGTCATCGTGATGATGATTGTCTTAGCTTTCTATACTGACAATGTTATGGCTAGATGAGCTTTGTTAGTGTGACAATGATAATTGTGATAATGATTCTGAGATTGAGCTTACAATGATATACCTAGGATGAACTTTGTTCGCGTGACAATTATATTGTCATGATTAGACTGGGTTTTTCTAAACTGACAATGAATAAGCTAACAAGAACTTTGTTTGCGTTATAAAGTTTTTCTGTTTTATAGCACTGACATTACGAAGTTTTTATGATGATCGTTTGGCTAATACAATATCCAACAATATGTTGAATTTCGGGATTGGTTGAAGGTACAAAACATGTTTCAGTATCAAAATACAGATAATTTATTGTCCTTTCAGAAAAAGATATTCAAACAATTATTCCTTTACACTTTGAAAATGTGTACGTTATAACGAGGGTACGTTATATCGAAGTTCCCCTGTAACTGTAAAATGTCAAGCGCTATCTAAACGCCCTAATTGCCTCGTTTTGATTGACCCGTTTCACGGTTTCCCCAACACTGCCATCAAAATCAAGATACCTGTGGAAATTGGCATTGCAAATGGTGGTAGTGAGGGCAAAGTAGAGATGGGCAAATCAGCTCATCATGGTGAGCGGCTCAGAGTCGTTCAGCTCATACAAGTGAGCTGATCATACGGAACAGCTCTTCAGCTCAGTTGAATTTTGCGGTTATCCACATAATTACATCTCAAACGTAACTACCATGAGACATTGTAAATTGTATGTTTTCTTAATAGACAGGAAAAAATATACGAATTGTATTGTAATTATATACAAACTAAGACTGATACGAATTCTAATAATATGATATGCAACAAATATTGAACGCAAAATCCAAATTTAATATGCCTAATTTAAACAACGGAAGAACCAGGAGTAGCCAAATGAAACCGTTTAAAAATATGAATATTCAAAATTTGTGGTTTTCCTCACATTCGCCTTTTTCTTATTTCCATCTTTCCATATTTTGTTTCTATCCTTTCCTTCTTTTTCTATTTAACAACGTTTCTAGATAAAACTACCGAGAGAAACCTTTTTTCCATCCACACTCGCAAGGATAATAAAAAAAATCCACTAACAGACGCAACGCGAAATAATTATTCTCTATGACAATGGTCAGCTCAGTTGGGCAGCTCATCAGTTCAACAGCTCATCAGCTCATCAGTTCAACCGCTCAGCAGTTCAACAGCTCAACAGCTCATCCGCTCAACCGCTGAGCAGCTCATCAGCTCATCAGCTCAACAGCTCAGCAGCTCCGATGTGAGCTGAAGAGCTGCGTTTTTTTGATTGCACTACGACGAAGCGATTCGGATGAACAGCTCATGAGCGGATGGCACATCTCTAGGGCAAAGTGGTCATGTAGGGTAAAGTGGTCAACTGCTTGTTTGGAAGTATAACTATTGACGCATGTCGCATGTTAAAATATCAATAAAACAAAAATCGTTCTCTAAAATCGTAGTTTTGTGCATTTCGAATTTAAGCAATTTCTAGTGAAATTTAGTTCGACTGATCCAATATTTTCGACAAATCAACAGCTTGGACGACTGCTCACATATAGTAGAAAAGCTGAACAGATATATTGTTCAACTTCAGCGATTATTTTGCATATAAATTGTTTTGTTGTTTGGGGGCAAAGTGGTCAGTGGAAGATTACTGCAGACAATGTCCTGTTTTCAAAAGTTGTTATGCCTTATCATCTTCTGCTATTTAAAGAGTCCCTTCTGTGGTTTTGACCCAGAAAAAATATGCCACACCAACCAAAACCAAGCCTCATTATGAAAAACGTTATGTGTTTCCTACTACGTTTTTGTACGTATGAGAAAATTTCAATTACGACTCTAGGTGAATAGGCCTAGCTCATTTCATACATGTACCTACTATTTCAATATTGATTTAAACGAATTTGGACAAGAAACCACGCATAAATCTATAAAGTTCGATTTTTCATTTTTTTTTTCTTCTAATAATGGAAATGTACTATTTGCAAATCTATATATACAGCCATTCCATACCAAACCAACATATTGGTTCTCAGATTTTCGTGAAAACTGATAGGTTTGTTCCTTATGGTAAAATATGAGACGGCATTTTTTTACTTTTTCCATTGGGGTGCCCATTTCCATTTTAGAGCGGTTCTAAAATTCAATTTACTCCTCATTTATAAAAAATGACTTTTTTCAAAAATTCATAACTTTTAAATCACTGAACCGAGTAAACCATAAAATTGAAGAATATTTTGTAAAAATATTACATTTGCAGAAAATTTCGATTTTGTTTTCGTAATTATTGATTGTATTTGTTTTTATAGTTTTCATGGTCTCGGGACCAATGGCACAATGTATTTTTATATTTTTTTCCTGAAAGCTAATCTGCATAACATATCCAAAATTCAGAGAGGCGTTATTTTTTGTTTATGAGTTATGATTTTTCAAAATTAACCGATGCTCCAAAAAATCATTTTTCCCCTTTTTTCCAAAAATGCCCTTTTCCAAAAATCCATAATTTTTGAACTACTGGGTCAATTCAGATGATCGATATATCAATTTAAAGCCAATGAGTTGGTATACTTTACCACACTTGCGTGAAAATCGAATTCTGGTCGCATAGATGTAGTCTAGCTGCATAGGAATATTGAACGAAAACTGAAAACATGTTAACTTTGAAAAATTATAACTTAAAAATGGGTGGGTTCTATCTATGATATAACCGCAAGGTTGACGTGGGACTACCTTAGCTTATCAATCATTTGTTTGTATTGAGTTAATTTTTGATTGAATGAAACAATTTCCGAATTCAATTAAATTCAATATATTTGCTTTGTGAGTAAAAAGATTGTATAATGCCATGTGAGGTCAATTAATGCATTTAGATAGATTATGTTCTTCGTTATAAGTAAATTTAATGACAGTCCTTTTACGTTTGGTATGATGACATCTTGGTTTTTAAAGTCTGTGGTTAGCCGTAATTGTTTGTCTAACAAACACATTTCAGTCAGAACAAAAATGCCCCCGAATGGCATGTATTTGCAATACCAATTTCCTCACGCTCCATGAATTTGAAGTCTGTGTTAGGGAAACATATTTTAGTCGGAATAGAAATGCCCCCAACTTGCATGTATTTGCAATGCTAATTTCCGCACGCTCCATGGATTTGAAGTATGTGAGTAAAAACAGATTTCAGACGGAACAAAAATACCCCCCCACTTTCATGTATTTGCAAAGCGGATTCCCCCAGGCACATTGATGTTAAAGTCCGTGTTAGGGAACTACAGCTCGGTTGGAACAAAAATACCCCCTACTTGCATGTATATTTGCTAAGCGGATTCCCACAAGAACATTGATTTTGAAGTCTGTGTTCGGGAATCGCCAATCAAAACTAGGCAGTAGGGCGTTTAGATAACGCTTGACATTTCACAGTTATTCAATTGATTATCTAATGAAAAATAACATTGTATTAATTGCGATAGAAGCGTGGAAATATTCCGTATCGATTGATGCAAACATCTTTCCGATCCAGTAAGAAATTTTCGAGTTATAAGCATTTGGTATCTTTCATTTTTTCCTGCATGTTCTGTGTTTAGGTTTTCATTTAATGTTTTCATTTCATGTTGTTTGCAAGTGGTTGAAAAATCTTGAACGAGAATTGTGTCTGAAAATAATCTGATATTATAATGACGAGTTTGGGTAGAAGTACTAGGAATTTTATAGTAAAAGGTAATTTGAAAAGGTAGATTAGAAGATCAATCAATGAGCAGTTCTGCGATTGGACCCATGAACGTGCGCTTAGTAAGAAAAATTAATTTTGGACGGGACGAAGTTGGCCAGGTCATCAAGTTTCACATAAAAGTGACCCCAAGTTTCATAAGTTAACAACCCCTTACCACATAGTAATAAACGGGCAGGTTAAAGGATATGTTCAAACGACCAGAGATGCTCTGAAAACCATGGGAACTAGTTACAAAATTCACGTTGCACACCAGCTTCAATAATTTTCTCCAATTATATCGTTTGGAAACGGATGCAACTATCAGTGAAACTTCTCCTAAATTGTTCCTTGGTCGGAGTCTTCGAATGTGATTTGGTCTTTTGAAGCCGGAAGACGTTCAAATAAAAATGACGGCTAACTACAATTACTACAATTACGGCTAACCACAATTACGGTACTACAATTATTCTTTTCAGAACCTACTGGCACTCAACCCTAGGGTCAAAACCCACGGATCGTTGACGCCAACCGTTCAGACCAAATCGAACAAGAAGCACTGGAAGCGTAACACCGACCGATCCTGTGCGAGTTGCACTCCCCTTACAAATGACTTCTCCGACATCAAACATACAACACTCTCGGAAAGAGCGGCCCTACGGGAGGCAGCTCGCTGTCTCAAATGCGCCGATGCTCCGTGCCAGAAATCCTGTCCCACTCAGCTCGATATCAAAAGTTTCATCACCAGCATTGCCAACAAGAACTACTACGGGGCAGCGAAAGCCATTTTCTCTGACAATCCTCTTGGACTAACTTGCGGGATGGTTTGCCCCACAAGTGACCTCTGCGTTGGTGGTTGTAATCTGCAAGCCGTTGAGGAAGGAGCGATCAACATCGGTGGCTTGCAGCAGTTTGCAACGGAAGTGTTCAAACGCATGGGACTGCACCAAATTGTCCCACCTAATGTGACCCCACTGAAGTTCCCCAATAAAAAGGTAGCCTTGCTAGGCGGCGGTCCCGCTTCGCTCTCCTGTGCGACGTTCCTCGGACGGTTGGGTTATAAGGACATAACTATATACGAGAAACGTGACTATCTTGGCGGGCTCAGTTCCGCGGAGATCCCACAGTATCGTTTACCGTATGATGTTGTGGACTTCGAGATACAGCTCGTGAAAGACTTGGGGGTGAAGTTTGAAACCGGTCGCTCTCTCTCAACCAAGGACCTCACGGTCCAGGGACTTCTCGATTCCGGCAACGACGCAGTATTTTTGGGAATTGGTTTACCACAACCTAAAGTCGATAAAGTTTTTACCGGACTAACCCAAGCGCATGGATTCTACACCTCAAAGGACTTCCTCCCGCTGGTGGCGGATGGCAGCAAGCCAGGTTTATGCCAGTGCAAACTGTCCGCAGGAACCCTACCTTCTCTCAGTGGGAACGTAATCGTACTTGGCGCCGGTGATACAGCGTTTGATTGCGCGACTTCGGCGCTCCGTTGTGGTGCCCGTAGAGTATTTGTTGTGTTCCGCAAGGGTAACAACAATATACGGGCAGTTCCCGAAGAAGTTGAGTTGGCCCGTGAAGAGCGCTGTGAGTTCATTCCATTTATGTCTCCGAAAGAGGTTATCGTCAAAGATGGAAAGGTGAGATTCACGATGGTTTTTGGGTGCTTCCTTCTAATGGTTGTATTTTACAGATCACTGCGATTGAATTAATTCGAACTGAACAAAATGAAGCAGGCAACTGGGTAGAAGATCCTGATCAGATCACACGCCTCAAAGCTAATTTTATTATTTCAGCCTTCGGCTCGGGATTGAGCGACAAGGAGGGTAATTATAACTGATGCACTTGAAAAGAAGAATCGTTTAATACGTATTTCCATTACAGTAATCAATGCGCTGAATCCAGTTCCACTGAACCGCTGGAACCTTCCTCAGGTCGACCCAAAAACCCAACAAACTCCCATCCCATCCGTATTCTGTGGTGGGGATTTGGCCGGAGCTGCCGAAACCACCGTTGAATCGGTTAACGATGGTAAAACAGCTGCGTGGTTCCTGCATTGCTACTTGCAAGGGATTCCCTTCGACGCTCCTCCCCAGCTTCCACTGTTCTACACCGAAATCGATAATGTAGACCTATCGGTCGAGGTGTGCGGGATCAAATTCGAGAACCCATTTGGCCTAGCATCGGCTCCGCCCACCACAAGTACCGCAATGATCCGTCGTGCTTTCGAGCAAGGCTGGGGCTTCGCCGTTACCAAAACATTCGCTCTGGATAAGGACACGGTGACCAACGTCAGTCCCCGAATAGTGCGTGGAGTGACTGCCGGGCATAACTATGGTCCACAACAAGGTGCTTTCTTGAACATTGAACTGATCTCGGAGAAATGTGCCGACTATTGGCTAACAGGTGTCACGGAGTTAAAGCGGGACTTTCCCACTAAGATTGTGATCGCCAGCATCATGTGCACTTACAATGAAGCGGATTGGACGGAATTGGCAAAGCGAGCAGAAGCAGCTGGTGCCGATATGCTAGAGCTCAACCTCTCCTGTCCACATGGTATGGGTGAATCTGGTATGGGTCTGGCATGCGGTCAGGACCCCACATTGGTGTACAACATTTCTCTGTGGGTTCGAGCAGCGGTGACTATTCCATTCTTCGTCAAGTTAACCCCCAACATCACAGACATCGTAGCAATCGCTCAGGCAGCTCAACGCGGGAAGGCAGATGGCGTATCCGCCATTAACACCGTCCAAGGGTTGATGTCGTTGAAGGCGGATGCTTCTCCCTGGCCAGCGGTTGGCATTGACAAGAGAACAACTTACGGTGGAGTTTCCGGCAATGCAACCCGTCCACAAGCCCTGCGAGCGGTTTCGTTGGTTGGAAACAAACTACCCGGTTTTCCTATCTGCGGCATCGGAGGTATCGACTCAGCGGATGTTGCTCTACAGTTCATTCAGTGTGGAGCTCCAATTCTACAAATATGTTCCTCTATTCAAAACCAAGACTTTACCGTTATTGAAGACTACATCTTGGGACTTAAGGCACTACTATATCTGAAAGCTAATCCTCCGCCGGAAAGTCTATCGTGGGATGGACAGTCGCCACCAACTCAGAAGCTACAGAAGGGTAAAGCTGTGGCGCCGATCCGTGATGACGATGGAAAGCCACTGCTCCATTTTGGAGAATATATGAAAAAGCGCGAGGAAAAGTTGGCTAAGTTGCGTCTAGAGAAAGGACCACTGTGGGATCCGTGTGTGGAAGATGACAGAACAGTGAAAAATGGAACAAACGTAACTGTTACGAAACCGGCTCTGAAGATCAAAGACGTTCTGGGAGTTGCGTTACCCAAGATAGGATCGTACAAAAATTTGGATAACAAAAAACAAGTGGTTGCATTGATTGACGATGTACGTTTTGTGTATTTATTTGTGATGATGTTTTTTTTTTAAATTACCATGTTTTATCTGGTTTCTATCGACAGGATCTCTGTATCAACTGTGGTAAATGCTACATGACCTGTGCCGACTCCGGCTATCAAGCCATTCGGTTTGACGCGGACACCCATTTGCCACATGTGACGGATGATTGTACGGGTTGTAATCTATGTCTGTCGGTTTGTCCAATAATTGATTGCATAAGGTAAATACTTGGTCATAACCTATAGCGAGCGTGAAAGCATTGATTTTTTGTTTTCTTTCCAGCATGGTCCCAAAAACTATTCCTCATGTGATCAAACGAGGACAGGTGAAGCAAGGAGTTGCCGTTCATGCTCTTTCCCCAAGTCAGTAGCATGCTCGATGGCTCACGTTGCTGGAAAATTACATTCTAATTGCATTTAGATAGACGGAAGTCAACTAAACTGCCTTCCAATAACTGTCGTTTCTTATTCCAAGGACACATTTATGTTGAAGAAATAAAAATATTATTAACAAATTGCGTATGGCTTATTTTTTCATGAGAATCATTTGGATAATTATGGTCCCGAACTTGGAAGTCGTCAGCACAGATCGACACTGTATATCTGTCATCGCGAATTGAGTGCGCTACACATACAACGTCTCGTCACCGCAAAGTCAACGTGAAAGAATGAAACATCATATATTATCCCATGCAAATTGTAAGGTCGTATTCACATACACCATCAACGGCAACTTCGACTTCGGCAAGATAAGTCCAAGAGAGTAGTTGACGGAACGGTGACGGTGACGTTGTATGTGCATCTCATCTTAACCAACAGAAATTCATTGTACCATTCAGTACAGGGGTTCTCGAAGTGGTCAAAGTGAGTTTTTAAGGGTCAACGCGGTCTACAAATCGACTCCTATTAATTAACACAAGTTCTTATTTGAATCTTTCAATATATTACATAAGTTGTGTTACGTGAACCAATTTGTTATAAGAATAGCTAATATTTTAATACAAAGTATTATTGTTGTAATTTGTATTAATAAGTATTAATTACACTTGACATTTACTGAATTTTATGTATATTTATTGATGAGAAAAGAATGTCAAGTTAACTCATTTAGCTAACCGCAAAGAGTTTAAATTGATAAGTATTTTATATGAATAAAATAAAGATAAGTTTTTGAAAGAAACTTCATTCATTCTGGAAAAGGGGGTCTCTGCATTTAGAAAAAAACCTCGATAGAAAACTATCAAATACCTTTGGTGATGCGTTAGTAGAATGTACAATCTTTTAGTACATATTGCCAACTATCCCACATCCATACCAAAAGATAGTATATTTTACTCAATAAAATTAGTAAACTTGAATGTTGTCATATCTGGAGACCGGAGAGAAAAGCGCGTATTAATCATCTTTATTGTTGCCATAAGACAATACGGAGGTATAATGAGGATATAATTCTAATACGTACATTTTCGCCGGTAATTGTAGCCGATATTGATCTTACGAATCATGGTTTTGCTTGACATATATGTTTATCAGTATGGTAGATAATGGCTATAAATCTATAGCATATAGGTAGCATTTACCAGAAAAATCGTTATATTTAATAATTATTCCTCTCAGTGTGGTCCAAAATAGTTTGATAATCCCTAGTTTAGTGCAATATCTTCTTGAAGGGTGGAACAATTAAAATTTGGCCATTCTCAATTTAGAGTATTTCTTCTGATTTTGCATTAAAAAATCTGAACACTCCACATTTTGTAGGTGTGGACGTGTAGAATAGTTCCTCTATCTTGTTTTCTATATAATTCCTCTTAAATTTTCATAATGGTGTTCAAGCAATAGAAGCAACGTTTGGAAATCTTGCTCACGCTACACAAAAATAGTGTTGGGAGTGCAACTTAGTTCATTCTCTTTTTGTAAGGTGCTATAGGCAGCAGCGATTGCTGATTGTTGCTGAATCGTAAAGTGTGTATCTGTCAAATATTGTTCACAAGGCTTTGGGTTTTACACAACAAGTTCAATTTTTACTGCGTTGAAAAGGTCGAATTTCGTCTCAAATAAGCACTATTGCGAGGAGTTCTGATTATTTGTTTCCATTGGAATAAAACTGCAAATAAATTGCCTGCGGCGAGTGTCGCGATAGGTTTGATTGGAGGCGAATCTCGACGACCGTCCATAGAAAATTGTGCCCGTCGCTACGTTTGGGGCTAGCGACGCTATTTATGAAACACCGAAAAGCACAGAATAAATGTATGGGAAACCAGGAATACACAAATGAACAAAACTTAGTGATATTTCGCATCGATTGGTATATAAATCAGCAACATTTGAAAATATTGAACATTGACAACTATTATTAATGTTATTTTTCCACAAAGTGTGAAAAATGATTTGCTCTAAATATTCTCCGTTTGAGAATATTTTCTATCGCTCATAGCTGGGGAACGTTGGGAGGGTTATCGGTTTTCGGTACAACATTCTTCTTCAGCCGGTTCATTTCTTCCAGCGATTTCTTAGCAAAACGAACCTTAGCCAGGTCCGGTCAAAAGACCTACTTGCATGATATTTCTTGATGAAGGCGTCAACAAATAAGGAAATAACAGCAGTTTGGACATCCCCGTTACGCTGAGTTTCAGCCACAGAAGGACCATCTTCGGGAATTTGGTGTGGGAGTTATATTTTCTAGTCGTTGCCGTCCAGCATCAAATAGGCGTCGTCATCTATTATAACCAGGGCGCTGCATGTGAGGAACGATGAGGCCACCTTGCCTTTCAGCTTCTGCTGCACTTTACGAACACACCGTCGGGCGACCGGAACCAGACTTACGTTACGCCACCTCATCCATTTTGAGCTCTGCAGAACGTCAGTTTACCAAACCGTTTTTTATCCTTCTTCAGATTCCGCTTCGCGATAACCCAATGACTCGTCGATTTGGCAAGCTCTTGTTCCGTAATGGCTGAATGTCAAACTCGACCTAAACAGCACAGAACAATCGTGTTACTTCAGAAAAAAACACTAAACGTTTTTCCAGACACTTCACGTCAATTTTCAGGTTGATCATCCAGTTTAAAATAAAAAGCCATAGCCTACCGAATTACATTTTCTTAGCAAACTTTCGCAGTTTCTCAAGCTGAAATATGTCTGCACCTCCCGGTTGTTGAATAAAGCTCCTGTCGTCTATCACCACGCAATCGAATTTCTTCAGCATCGTTGTGTTTTATTTGCATGCACGTGAGCTATAATTCATATCATAGTAGACTGCGAGTAAAAGAAGACAATTTCTTAGTTAGACAGTTGCACCATGACGAAGTGGTAGCGTATTCGTGATTTGTCCGCACAAATGTCACAAAAAGACTTTTCAATCGCCGTAGGACGTGGGGCCGTCAGACCCACGGTCTACCGGACAGTCAACTATCCGAGAAGGTTCGCAAAGGTCGTCCGAGCTCTGGATCAGAGGGTCATCGTTTTCATCAAAGGAACATTCAGGCGAATCCAATGCGTTCAATGTGGAAAATGGCGAAGGAACGCGGGATCAGCGACTTTACGGCATAGTAGATCGTAAAGAAAGATTGCGGGTGAAATCGAGGGCATGGATAAAATCTCATATAATTACCAACCGCGTCCGGGGGCTACGAGACGAGCAATGTGAGAAAATCTAGAAGATCTCCAAGAGAAAAATCCGGTAATCCTAATCACCGACGAGAGCATCTTTACCATCGATCCCGTATAAAATTCCAAAATCGATCGCTATATTAGTTCTCTCACGGAAAAAACGTGGCCGACGAACATAAAAACGTGTATCGAACCAAGCATCCTGCTAGTACTATGGTGTATGGTTCAGTGGCTTCCGACGACAAAAATGAACCTGGTGTTCATGTCAGGTGGCGACAAAGTAAAGACGGGATCTATATATTCTAAACACCAGCCGAGTACAGCATCCCTCAGAAAAACATTGTCCTGTACATAAAGAGAAAATGATCCAGGTTTCATTATTATGACCTATCGTGCATTCAGGAAGCGTGTGTGGGTAATAATTGCAGCAAGTGGACACTCGATCGATAGTAAACATAGCTTAAATTTCGCAGAAACATCCTCCTTTTGAATGAAACAAAAAAAAATCTAAGGGAGAGTTTTGAGAATTTTTGAGAAACTATTTTCGAACACTGCCTTTGAACGAAACAACACGGAACACATAGTAGAATCAAGTTGCTTAGAAGTACAGAGAACTTCGATTATACGTGGACCAGTCTGGCAAGGTCACCGTGAATAACGAAAATTACGGATAACGCATTCAAGGACTAAAAGTGAGGTGCAAATACAAACAAAAAAGATATTTCAGCATGAAAACTATGTTCCATCAATACAGAAATCATTCATTTAACTATCCATACCCAATGTCCTGGAAAAAAGGTAATGAAGATGGTCGAGTTTCGAGCGACACAGCATGCTCTGCTATAACTATTTCGCAAATAGTGACGTCAGTCGTTGTGTTTATCTTTGATTGCCCACCGCATCCATGTAAAAATGCTATTTTCAGGAAGTAATTTATCAATTAAAAACGTACATTTTTGTAGAGCTCCCGCTGAATATGAGGCTAATGTGATAGTGTGGAATGAATATTTGTGAAATCACGTCGAAAAAGACGGATAAAAGTGATATTTCCATGTGCGATTTTCACTCCCCCACGTTCATAGAAACAAACGAAGTTTCATGATTTTACCGTTATTGAAGTTGATATTTCGAAGGCTCTCAGTGTCGGTTTGTATGTTGTGAGATAATAATCGCCAATGAATCAAAATTTCACCGAAAATGTTACTGCTTTCGAGAACTAAGCATACGACTGCTCTCTGGACCATTTTACCACATCAATAATCGAAATAAATCCCGATATAAATGTCATCTGTTAAAAAACAACCAGTTGAATGATTTCATGAGAATTTTGGCTCAAATTATCATGCAACCGTGAGTACTTTCAACATTGTTTTGTTTCTTTCATATACATTCCATATTGAATGCAAATAATTACGACACGATATTTTACTTGCCAATACAGATACACTTCGCCTACTGCTTCACCTCTATATGTACACATTGATCCATACCTATGATCGTGTACAGTAGTAGTCAGGTAATTTGAAAGCCATGATTAAAACAAAAAAAAGCAAAATGCTACTACTCATTGACGATTTTCGGGAAGCACTAAAGATTTACTAGGCAACTCATTGTCGCAGATCGTCCGCTTGCGGATGATTGAGGTTCTACTGTATATCCTAAAGTGGACCAATATGTCAAAACTACTCTGCAGACATATAATGAAAATATACTGTGTTTTGTTTGTAGATAAAATACAATACGCTTGTGCACACTTTGTGTACTCTATTTAATACGATACCCAGGTTGTGAATGATTCGTCTTTAGTGTACTAACTGACCCAGCAAACGTTGTTCTGCCATAAAACCATAAAATTATTTCTAGCGAATATTTTAGCTGTTCAATAAAATATGACTAATGTATTGCGAGTGTTTTTAAATGTTTTAACGATCTATAAAATTATTCGATTGTGATCGATGAAGGATAAATTCCACGTAGATATCGAGCAGATACGTGAAGATTTGACTGTGTATTGCATTGTGCCGTGGGAAAATGAACTTCCCGAACCCGAAAGTGATGTGGTGATGGAGATAAGATCTATAGCATACAGAGAAATGGAGCGCTCTAGACGATGACCGCCGACAAAAATTAAACCAAAAAAATATTTTATCAAATTGCTAAAATTTAAATGAAAATCATTACTCGATGTTGCTTAGATACTTAGCAGACAGTCCTAACTTAACGTCTTCTCTACAAATCTCTTTATATTTCCGCCAAAACATCATCCATAATATAAAATCATTATCAGAAGCAATTTTCGTTCAATATTTTTCCCAACTTGCAGAGAATGTGTTATCCTGTTACATAGAACAAATATTAGAGACTATTTTCATTTTTTCCGTATTGTCCTGTTTTCGTTTATAATTTTTGTTCTGAAAGCATGTTTATTCCACCCGAAAGTTTATTACCATTTTCGCTTCACAGATATAGTGCAATGTGGAATTGCACGGCAAGGCTGCCACATTTTTACAACTTGATTGAACTTGGGTTACGATCTGTTTGGGTAATTCTGATTCGATCAAATTTCAGAATACAGGATAGTAGTTGATCAGTAGATGAATCTTGATTTTCCAAGAAAATTACTCTATATTTTCGCTCAGAGCGTATTTTGTTGACTAACCAAACTAAAAATGTGGACGTGGATGTGGATGGAATACGTGTAATTTTGTAATTAAGCTCATTGAAGACTTCATTTCTTTTGTTAGAACACACGTGCTGTCATTTGAATAAAGACTGTGTGTTGGTGTTGCTCATGATAGCGTCTCGCAAGTGAATGTATTCTTCCTCAAACCGCTTCTGTTGATTGTGTCATAGAAATCGCAGTAATTCGCTCTCTACCTTTGCGTATATGTTGATCATGGATTATTGACACAGCTCAAGACATAGTAGAGTGACGTTGTCTTAACCGCGTCAATTCATCAAACGACACACATAAGAATCAATCGATCACACTCTCTTGTTTGTTTCGTCTCCTCCAACCACATGTTCGAAAATATTTATTGAAAATTAGTAATGATGTTCCTAATGATTGAAGTAACTGTGGCACATTGGATCTACACACGTACTCTTCAGTACCAGGATTGACGACAATAGTTTTTTTTGTTTATTTGTTTATTTGTTTAGATATAACATTTATCTGACAACATCGTCTTAATGAACAAAAATTAGTAAAATAGTCGACCAAAAACATGGAAACATAACATTAAACACATCGGGATTCTCAATTCGGTTTCTGAAGCGTAGTGATGATTCTCCAAAGTCATAAAACTGCTCTACGGATGAAAAGGTTCTGATCATTTCCGTGACCGGCTCATGTTGACCATACGATGAACGATGTGCAAGCGGTTGCAGCAAAAACGAGGATCGTAGAATTCTACTGGGAGCGCGAAAGTTCATCTTCTCGAGCAAGTTTGGCGCATCGATTTCACCACAAAGAAATTTGGCAACGAAGGTGGCTTGTTGAATACGCCTACGACGCTCAAGAGTATTCAAGTTCAGTAAGCGACATCTAGCTGTATACGACGGCAGGTTCCGCGGGTCACGCCAAGGCAGATTCCTAAGCGCTCTACGGATGAACCATTTTTGAATCCGTTCAATCCTGACGATCCACATGTGTTGGTAAGGGCTCCATACTACAGATGCGGTTTCAATAATCGGCCGACACCAACTCACGAACTGGTCAAGCAGACTCTGTAACCGTCGGCAATCCTCGAGGGTTTCGATGGCTAGATAGATTTTCAAGTCGTCTGCATATATCGACACACAGTCACATGCTAGAATAAGCGACACATAGTTATAGAAGATCGCGAACAGCAGTGGTCCAAGATTGCTGCCTTGCGGAACACCCGAAGAAACAGCAAACGGAGATGAAGTGTGAGACAGGAGCTTGACACGGAGCGTTCTTCCAGACAGGTATGATCTCAGCCAGTTGGCGAATCCGTCGGAATCACCAAGACAGAATAGTTTTCTCAGTAGGATGCGATGGTCAATTCGATCGAAAGCGGCTTTTATGTCGGTGTAGATAGCATCAACTTGAGCGCGTTCCTCTAGACGGTTGATACAAAACGACGAAAACTCCAGAAGATTGGTACTAACCGAGCGTCCTGGCATAAAGCCATGTTGTACTGGTGAGATATAACGCTTAACTTCAAAAAAAAAGCATCGTTCACGATCAGCTCAAAAAGCTTAGAGGCGGCAGATAAACTGGTTATGCCACGATAGTTAGCCGCGTTACACTTATCACCTTTTTTAAACATGGGAAACATAAAGGAATGCTTCCATACATCTGGAAAAATCCCTTCCCTCAGCGAAGCTGTGTAAATACGGGAGAGCGGTAAAGCCAAAGATGTAGAACAGCGGCAACGCCATCTGGGCCAGAAACTTGATCGTTGAACGTTTCAATTTTTTACGCCCTTCTCAACCATGGTTGCAAGTCTATTAAACTGTCTGGAACGATAGCTGCAGCTCTCTCGGCTTCTGACGGGGTGGCTGCATCAGCGACAAACACCGATGCAAAGTGTTTTGAAAATAAATCACACATTTCAGAAACAGAGGACGATTCCTGAGCGCCCGAGAACACCTTAGACGGAATATCTGCTGTTTTTCGCTTGGAATTGACAAACTTCCAGAAGCTCTTTGCATTCCTACGCAGGTTTGTCTGGACACGAAGCACATATGATTTGTAGAGGGCACGGTTAAGACGTCGGTATACACTGCTAGCGAGTTGAAAGTTGTATATGGTTTCAACAGTTCGTCGACGGCGTAATTTACGTTGGCAGGAATTTTTGTCGCGCCGTAGAACGCGAACAAGTGGAGTGCTCCAGGCTGGAGACATTGGAGGTTTCCTTCGTGGGGTATTCGTCACGAGCCAGCTGCAAACGATTTCGCAAAAACGCGTCGCCATGTCGTTAACGTCCTGACCAAGAGCGTTCCAATTGTAGCTACTCAGAAACTCGTTAAATGCAGCGAAATTAATTTTTGCGTAATTCAACGCTTGTTCGCCTTCGTTCCGATCCTCAACAGCCAACACTGCTCCTCTTGTATCCGATAACGATAATACTAACGGAGGATGGTGCAAATCCACCGCTAGCAGTAGCGATACAGATTCGTTGATAGCGATGTTAATATCGGGAGCACAAAAAACCAGATCCAGTGTTCGGCCACGAAAATTGCGAATGAAGTTGCGCTGCTGGAGATCGAGAAAGTTGATTCCATCCAATAGAACAGCACTCGCCGCAGAGGTCAAAGACGGATTCAGATCAACAACAGAGTTAGCATGTAATTCCCATGCAATATGAGGCTGATTGTTATCGCCACATATCAATACGGTGTCATCAGAAGACGCACGGTCACACAGCTCACGCACAGAAGCCAAATGGGAATCATAAACCCCCACGTCACGACTGCGGTCGGGAGGAATGTATACTGCGCAAAGTAATATCCTTTTCCCACGTATGGTAGTGGAGACATAAATCTGTTCCAAAGAGTTTCCATTCCTCGTTTGAACCGATACAGCAGAGAAGTGACGAGCTACTGCGATAAGGACACCACCAAATCTTGACTTGGAACTGTTGGAAGGACTACGGTCACAACGGAAAACGTTAAACTCAGCTCCAAATAGCTGTATGGAGTTGTTGCTCTCGTCAAGTCCGGTTTCAGTCAACATGATGACGTCGTAATTACAATCGCATACTGCTACATAGAGATCGTCAATTTTCGTCCTCAGGCCGCGTACATTCTGATAATATAGCCACATAACATTGGAAGTCGTGTCGTTGCCCCTAGAAATGAGAGGCAGATCAGGTTGCGAATGGTGCTCGATTGAATCGTACTCGCCTAGAGTGGCTCGTTGGAAGACCCCTTCCCCAGACTCAACAACAGAACCGGGACGGCTAATCTGACGCTGGCTACAAGGTTCGACTGAGTTGGATGGGTTAGGGGCTTCCATGATGCCGTTAATCGTGCGTCCCAGTAGTCGAAGCTCATCATCGAACTGATCAGTTCATATAAGTATTGGCTGGAAATTTGAACGAAGTCAGGCAGATACGAGTGATCATAAAATGCATACTTCCCTGAAGATTCAGGTTGGGAGACTCTCCTCTAACATCCGACCACAGGACCGGGATGACTTGAACGGCAAGGGTCAATCCGAGGTGGATGAAGTCCGGCGTGTGGCACGACTGGGTCGGAGTAGTTGAGAGCTCCCATGGTACTTTGTTTATTGCATCCCGGTTGTACAAACGTTAATGATTGCGGCTAATGTGACTCGCTGAATACATATTCTCCCCGTTCTCCTCGTCCAATCTGCTTTTCTACTTCAGACGGGGCGTTTAGGAGAACCCCGACTGAGTTTTCCGATCTTGATAGTCAATGAATTCACGAAAGTATACTCCATCAGGCCACGTGTCAGCACATAGAGCCACTTCCGATATTTTTCGTCAATTCCAATTTTGAACGAGACGAAACGCGTCGAATTCAGATCAGCGTAATTTTTTTACCAGCTTTTTAACAACTATGGGTTCGTCGCACGGAATGCACTCGGTGACTAGCGAAAGTATGTCATCTTCAGAGGCTTTTGGATCGATTCGGAACATGTATACATGTATTAGGCTCTGGGGCAACAACAGGGATGGTGGTTTTTGTTTTTCTCCTACCGCACGACATTGTAGGTAGCATTGGAGATTCTAGTTCCCCAGCATCAACGGATCTTTTAATAATTGGTCGTTTAAGGCTCGGCCACGGATTGGGAGTTGTAGGAGCAGTGGATACTTTGGTTGCTAATAATTCCACTTGCTCCCGGTTCTTCACCAACTCTGATTGGATTCCTTCCAATGTAGTACGATGTGTTTCGCTCAGCTTGTGAAATGCATCATTCAAAGCGGCGAACGCATCACGAACATGCTTTGACTTCATGATCGCAGTGCAATTGTTGCAAAACCAAAACAGATTGGGTTGATCGTTGATGAAATCCATGTTCGCTCTAGTGAATGAAACGCAATCCAAGTGCGCATTTTTTTCTCAAAATCCCTGACATTTGATGAACTTCAACGTTTTCACCGGCTCAAAGCACTGAAGGCAGCTGGATTCCATCATAAAGCTTAATGCGGGAAAAAAACACTACGCCAACAGTTATGCAACCCTCAAGGTAGGTAATCTTGTGTGGTAAAAGTTGAAATTGTACGCAATTTTCAGTACCGCTGCTGACCAGCAGATGTCGCTTCGGGAGAAAAATTTTGCGTGGAGAGGTGATAGAGCGAGGCTCTTTTCAATACGCCAAAAACAATCACTACACTACACTGCCGAATATTAATGAATTCGGGACAAAAACAAACAAACTGCACTACACCAACGGATAAAAACTGTTCACAAAGCGAGTTACGCGTTAGTATGAATTAAAACCAATAGAAGTATTTCAAAAAACGGTAAACAAAAATGAACAACAAAAAATCGTACTTTCAGTCAACTAGTGTTGCCATATTTTTATTTTACAGTGATTGTTATTTTACATTCCGAACATTGTACTCATCCAAAAAGGTTTCCAGTTCACCGGCGATGCGCCTAGCTTTAGTCGAATTGAGTTTACTTGCGTATGTGTGTGGTGAAACTTCGATGAAGAGGACGAAATTCCATCTGGCATTTAAAAGCGTAAATAAATACGTCCAGTTTGAAAAACGAACGACGGATCAATTATTTGGTATTATTTATATAACAACACAAATATCACAATTAAAAATAGGAGATAGGGTTGAAATTCGGTGATATATAGTTATATGTATTTTTTTTTCCAGTCAAGTTTATGCAAATAATACAAAATCAAAATTGCTCAGATTTTTTTTATAGAACCACCCTAATCGGTATTAAATATACAGTAATCTGTATCCTAGCGGTAGTTTTTTGAGTATAATTCTATTAAAATCAGTCGAGCCGTTTCGGAGGAGTTCGGCCACGAACATCGTGACACGAGATTTGGATATAGATAATAGATAGAATAGATACATTTAGATAGAATAGATAGATTTATATTTCTATTCTATAATATATTTTCCAGGGGTATGACTAAAACGTCAAATCCCTCATATTGCCAATGTACCCAATATTGCTGCGGTTTACTGACATTTTGGTTCTGACAATTACTGTTGTTTACAACACGGGCCGGTTATATAGTTGAAAAGTGGTTAACTTTAAACTCCATGTTGAATCTGAACACCTCCATGTGAAACCGAAATATGAGAATCGCTTATGCAGTTAGAAATAAAGCAGCGCAATTTCCGCGATTTCAACGATTTCAATCCTCGCAAATGGTATGTTGGTAAACAAATGACGCCATATTGATTTTGACTTTGGGTAGCCTATATTCAATTGATGTCTAACCCCTGATATTTTCGTTATAAATACACGATACACCCTTTGCTTTTCTTCGATCTGTTCAAAAGTCGCGCCACGAGCTCTCGGCCTGCCAGCTCTCAAAAATAACTGTCAGTTTCACCGGGTTGTTGTACTAAAACTTCGTGAGTGCCCTCCCAAAAGTTTTTCCTCTTGCCACAGCCAAGTGTAAGCAAAGAGAGCGAGGAAAAAGATGGCAACCGCTGCTGCTGTTGGAATTTTCAATTAATCCGAGCAAAATTACTCGATTTTCCAGTGTCTAGCGGGTGGGAAAATACTGCGATCAGTTAGATTTCCGTCTCATCAATGGAAATTTGATCCAGCCGTGGTAAGTAGCGGTCGATCGGTGGCGTTTGTTGCCAAAGTAAGAATTGTCTCAGTGCGAAGCGCAAAGTTTTGATCGATGGAGCTCATCGATGTCGAAATGTTTGCGCGAGAAGGGAAGAAAGTACTTGACGTGGGAAACAATTTCTGGGCGCCAATGGTGTCGATGATGTCTTGTGCGAGTAGTGTTTTTTTTTTACATAAGAAATGAATGATCAATGAATCCTAGTGATCAATTTAATTGAGGGTGTTGCTCCGAGTGGAGTGAAATAGCATAATTACCGCTGCCCCGTGTTCTATCGCTGCCAAATGGCTGCGAATAAAAACGACAAAAGAAGAAGAGAATTTGAAATTCCGCTGTATCTCGGTTTGCCCCAAACCATAGGCAGAGTAGGCGTCGAAACATTACGGTTCTCATCGACTTCGCGAACAGCAGCTAAAAGCAATAAACGCGGTTTTTTTTTTCGTTCGTTTCCTTCTCGCGTATCTTTCCGACGAAAGGTTTGTGTTTATGCTTTCCTGGAAGTGACGACAACTTTTCTGAAGACATACGATACTGTCGTAGAATCATTTATTTATACTCTGTTTCTTAAGATGAGAATTGAGAGGAAACTTGTTAACTTACGCAAATGTCATTACTATTTTATTAAGTTTCACTACTATTATTCTCTCTTCGCAGCTCACTTAGAAGCAAGGAGGTTTCGTGACCATGTCCACCAGCAAGGATGGCTTCCTGACACCTACTTTGTCGTCCACATCTATATCAACCGGTGATTACGGTCACCCGACTAAGATGGTGGATAAGCCGCTAGTGTCCATAGAAACTTCCTCCACCTCCAACGACGCAGTGGACGACAAATACTGCTGCAAGCAACTGGAAGAATCCCATCCTGGCGGAGGGCAAACGAAGCAGCAGATCATTATCCATGAGTTCCTCAATGGTCATTCCGGGCCGTTCATTAATCACCACCACCCTGCCCCGGTGACTGGAGATGGGAGTCCATCGAGTACAATCAACAATAGTTCCATAACGATTCTGACATCCCACCAGACCAACTCTTCGCCAAATGCCAGCGCGAATGTGCCGAAGCGGTCCACCATGGTGGTGGATCGGATCAACATTTGTATCAACAATCATTTCAACGAGCCGCCGCAACCGAATGTTGGGACGGAGAACGGCCCAATTCCGACGCCGAAGGCGGCCAGTCACAAGCGATCGAGCACCGATTTGGAACCGGACTCGACCACATCCTCACTTGGCCAGTTGTTACCGGTGACACCGGAGAAAAACTCAGGGGAGTACAAGCTGCAGGAAGACGTCCTGGTGGAGAACAAGGACGGGAGATTTTATTTGGGTACGATCATTGCGATTGGGAACAGCCAGTGTTTGGTGCGGTTCAATGATAACACGGAGTGTTGGTCGGATTTTCGAGAGCTGACCAAGTTGAGTAGCGGCGAGGCGGATGCTTCGCCGGCTTGCGTGGTGTGCAAACAATACAGTGCGGAGAATAGTGTGGAGGTGTGCGAGAACTGTGGCCGTGGATACCACGTTAAGTGTATGGATGAGAGCTTCGAACGGAACGGGTACTGGTTCTGTCGGATGTGAGTGCTTTCGATGGATGTGCAATTGGAGCGGGCATTAACGTGCTGTTTTATTTTAGGTGTACATCGCCAAATGGAAAGAGACGAGATATAAGATATGTCTGCTCCGGTGTTCTGTCAGAGTCACTGGATCCTTTGTGTAACAAATCCCAATTGCCGTACGATGTAAGTTTTTTTGTCTTATGTTCCTGGTGCCACAATCTTCTATATATATAAAAATCTCGTATCATGGTGTTTGTGGTCAAGCTCCTCCGAAATAGCTAGATTGATTTTGTTGAAATTATACAAAAAAAATTGGCAGTTATGAGAATAGGTCGTAAACTATATATAATGTCACTAGGATACCGATCAGGGTGGCTCTATGCAGAAAAACATTGTTTTCTGATTAGGGTCTGTCCACATACCACGTGGACACAAAAAGCACGAATTTAGTTGACGATAATTGATTGATGATTCATTCTTGCCCTCGCAAAACAATTGTATGTCGCAATTCATTTCATGTCAATGCATTGAAAATTTACCTCGAAGGCTATTCCGGTGGCCTTTTTCGAAATTGACATAGACTCGGCTACAGTCGATTATATACATGTTGCACCAGCACCATTATTCCATATCTCATACATCATATATCTCATACATCAATATATCTTTGGCACCGCATGTAAACAACAACAATGACAACACTTGCAAGTATCAAATATCATGCTATATGTTATTTAGTATTGCCTCAAAGGAATCGTACCTCTCGATATCGTTCGTACAAAACTAAGCATAAACCAAGCGCCAAACAAGCGTTCACCATAACATGCATACAGAGCCATACATTGGTGGCTTGAAACTACTAGCAATATAAACATTTTTCATCATTTTACGCTATTCTCAAAAGAATCGCTTCTGTTAATATTACTGGCCTCGAAAAGAGTTGCATTACTTTCTCATGATCGAGAGAAGCGCAGCTGTCACCCCTAGTGGAGGAAGTTTTGCTACTGGCAAGCAAAACCTAATCACATACAAAATTTCAGAACATTTACTTTCTTGATGACTAAACAAGAGAAATAAACTCTTTTTGTTAATAACAACCTTCATTATGATCAATATTAGCGCAAATGCAATCCTAGTTGAAGGCAGTTTTGCGACTGGCACGCGAACCAAAATAACTTATAACATTCCAGTAAGACATTCAAGAAGCTTGGTATTCCCAAATAATTTTTTGGTGCACAACCTTAACGTCTGCTTCGCCATAACGTCAGTTTAATTCATTGATGCATTCTCAAAGGCACAAACGAAGCCCTTATGAAGACGGAAAATAAACAATGTTAACTGCTTGGAAAAAGACCGAATTATGCCACACAGCTTGTACTCTGCTGTAACACCCATCGATGCGAATTCGCTGATGAGTTTGTCAAGAGCGACCGCCTTCACCACCAGCGGGGGGAACTTGATTTTGGTTGCTGCCCTGGCGTTTACATTTTCGACCGACGCGCTGAAATCGCCTACTTCGCTGTTTTTCGGTGCGGTGTCACATTCGCGAAGGATCGGTTCTGTGCGAGCGCTTTTCACTGCACCAACACCGCGTGCATCATTAGATGACGCTTACCTCGAAATTTTATTGCCCCTGGCAATGCGTTTGTTTTTTGCAGGGCTCGAGCCTGCCTTCCTCTTCTTCTTGCTCATCACACACTACGCGAAGTGTCCAATTTATGACGCGGAAAGAGGAACACACGATACGAATAACGCGAAAAACGAACAGAAAAATCAAACGACGATTTCCAAGTTGGACTACCACTGGTCCAATCTTAGATGTTCTGCCGATTTGTGTGCTAACCCTACCCGTATTTCGAGTGCTTATAACTCGAACATTTCTAACAAATGTGTGCATCAATTGAGAGGAAATATTTCTACGCGTTTATCTACGCATTAATAATGTTATTTTTCATGAGATGAACAATTGAATAACTGTAAAATGTCAAGCGTTATCTAAACGCCAGACAACCACATGACTCGATGAGTGGCACCCGGCTCGAGTCCAACTCGAATTATGAAAACATATCCCACAAATTATCATTTCATCGATTCCCGATGGATGTGACCATTCGGAAGAAATGGATTCCATTCTTCGGACAGGTCCTGAACAGCAATACTAAAAACATGTACATTTGCTCGCTTCACTTCAGTACAGATTGTTTCGTGCATCCCCCTTCCCCTTTCGTCCCCCTGTTGTCCACGTGGACATTCCTGAATATTTTTTACATTTAAGATTACCAAGTAAACACCTCGGTTGTACCCTTGTTCCATTTCAAATTTATTTCATGTTAGATCTTATCTATCAGAAAGGACTGTTTAAAATGATTTTTCCACTCACACGAATAAAAAGGTTGGGAGTTAAAGGGTTGAGAGACGTATGAACGGGAAAGTTTAAAGCCTCTTTGAAACAAAGAATGTCAATAAGAATTAAGAAAGTATTCCTGAATCATTTGCTGCCGTTTTTGCATCGAAACCACCGTGCTATTCCAACAGAATAAAGCATCATTTCAAAAACGTCAGAAGTCCTTTACATGGTTTATAGGACTGGGGCATCGATTCTGGACTACTCTGCTTTTTTACCAGTTCCAACCCCAATCGATAACTTATGTAAATTGATCGCACGAAGAATAGAGGAATAGAGCTGCCAAAGAATAGGCAGTATGTGATTTTTATTGAGCTTAAACAAGCAGCTACCTCTGCGTGGAGCGAGATTCAAATTTCCACATGCCGCAGCTTGGCCGAATACATTGTTTGGATAGATTGGAAACTAAGGATGGCCTACGAATCATAAACTTGTAGTAATTCGTGCGAAATTTGTTGTTAATTTTGTAAAGAAGTGACAATTTTTCATTTTTTTTTTCAAATTGCTCGAATTTTAATTCCTCTCGAATGTGTACATTTTTGGAAAAAGCAAGTGAAAAATTGAATCTTCGCGTTCGTATGTCTGTTCTCAGCCAAAAAACCTTTTGAGGGACTGTTTCGAAAGATGACACACGAGCGAGAGTTTTAGAATATATTGTTTTATATAAAAACAGCATTTTCAAACACATTATTCAGTAGATATACATCTAAAGTTCACAACGAATTGAAAAAATCTTGTTTATCTTTCATTGTCATACACATTATGCATCACTGCTCTTTCAAGGTAAATAATTCCAACCAGTATTGCACCCATATCCGAATTGAATACGACCGCAAAGGGTTAACATGCAACTGTGTATCTATATAAAGATTATCATTATTTTGACATTTTTATACAATTTTGGTACTTATTCACGATTTGCAACTAGAGTGTGCATTTTGCATGTTTTATATTGAAATGAAAAAAATCTTCTGACGGTCCACGACCAGGAGCTCTGACTTCTGTAAGAAGATTGTTTGGACCGATTAGAGTAAGTTTGAGGTTAAAAGACACAAGGAAATGACAGCCTGAAATCTGAGCTATCCAGCCTACTCAAGCAACAGCAAGCAAGTGGAGGATCACTGCTTGTGTGAGGCTGTTTACTTGGAATAGGGTGGACAATCTCGTCAAGATCGATGTAAAGAAGACTGATGAGTCCTACGCCAATGTCTTGGAGGAGAACTTAAAGCCGTCACTGAGGAAAATGAATATTAAAGGCTATATTTTTCAACAGAACAATGATCCCAAGCACACCTCGAAGGTTGCGAAACGCTATTTTCAGTCCAAAAAGATTAATATGCTTGAGTGGACATCCCATTCCCCAGACCCCAACTCCATTGAACATCTATGCACAATACTGGATGAAAAAATCCAATTGGAGTTTTATAATAATTTGAAAATGAATACAAACAATGGCTTGTTTACATCATGTTCATTTTCAAAAACAAAATCATGAAAAAGTATTTTGTGTAATGATGTTTACTATTTTTCCTTCCAACACTGTACATAGGATATTTGGAAACTTATCGAGAAGCTTTTAATCAACCTGATAAATCTTCACAAACTGCTTTGTGATTAGTTCTCTGACACCAAATTGCTAGATTATTTACTTCCGTAGCAATTTCATGTTGAGTATCTTCAAAAATCACGAATTCTACCATTGTGTTCACAAAAGTATTTGGAAAAAAAAAACATCAGGCAGCTCAACCTTTTTATTGTTAAATATGCAGAACAAGCATGAAGGAAAGTTTGAAAGTTCTTGAAGATGAAAAACAGATTCCGTTGATTTTTAAATATATATGTGATTTTTTGACGTAGGACTACGTCTAACCGGAAGATATAGGGGGTGAAATGGAAATCTAGGCACTGAACAAGTAGAAAAAAATGCAAGATTTGGAACGCTTATAACTCGAGCATTTCTCAATAGATCGCAAAGGTTTTTGCATCAATTGATAGGAAATATATATACGCATCTATCATAACGAATAACATTTCATTTTTCTTGAGATAAATAATTGAATAATTGTGAAATATCAAGCATTGTCAAAATGCACTATGTGCCCATTTTTGATTGGTCCATTTTGTGCTCCTCAAATCGTACCGACCAAATCGGGCGACCAGAGCAGCAGCGAAATAGAATGAAGCACGATTGGAAAGGAAAAAGAAAAAAAGAACGAAACATTGGTCGCAGTCTCACACATGTGTAATTCTCGAGCCAGCCAGTCAGCTTAAAAATCCCCGCTCCGCTGCCGTAACGATCATTCTCATTCAAACCGTACACCACATCGTTTCGCATCACAACACATCAACAAACCAACCCAAGCAGCCATGTCTGGACATGGTAAAGGAGGAAAAGTAAAGGGAAAGGCAAAATCCCGCTCGAACCGTGTTGATCTGGAGTTCCCCGCAAGGGTAGCTAGGCCGAGCGCGTTAGTACCAGTGCACCAGTCCACCTAGCCGGCGTTATATAGTTTCGGCCGCCGAAGTGATCGAGTTAGCTGGCAAAGCTGCTCGCGACGATAAGAAAACCCGCATTCGGAACAGAACACATTCGGTTCGGTGGACATCAAGACAACAGCCAGTTGCAGCGAGTGGCGAGTGGCAAACGCAATCGCAAAACGGCAGCTGGTAGCAGAAGACAAAAGTTTGTTCTTTATACATTCGTTCGTCTCGTTGGACTCGCCCCTCTGGCTGAGTCTGCCGATTTGTCTCTATCCTGTGAGTGTCTACCGCTAGAGTATAAAACTCGCGGACCCCAAAAAAATATCTTATTTTCTTTCAAACCGTAAACCCGTGTGGTTGTACGGCATCGGCATCGTGGACGTAACAGAGGAGGACAAATTAAGGGAAAGGCAAAGTCTCACTCGAACCGTGCAGGTCTCCAGTTCCCTGTTGGTCGCATTCACTGATTGCTCCGCAAGGGTAACTAGGCCGAACGGATTGGTGCCGGAGCACCAGTATACCTAACAGCGATTATAGAGTTTCGGCCGTCGGAGTGCTCGAGTTGGCTGGCAAAGCTGCTCACGACAATCAGAAAACCCGCATCAAGAACAGAGCAGCTTCGGTTCGGCGCTCATCAAGGCAACAATTAGTTTCTGTGAGTGGCAAAGTGTTTTTCCGGCACGTCGCATTAAATGTAATTTACTGAACAACATGTCACAAGCTGGATGGGAAGAAATTTTCCAACTGTGAAAGCTGTGGTGAGTGGCAAACGCAATAGCTAAACAGGGAAGGTTTAACCGAACAAGATGGGAATATCGAGTGATAACAAAAACACAACACCAAAGGTTCTTTTGAGAACCATCAACATATTCATTAAGAGTAAACAGTAAACTAATCTATTTTTCAGGTAGATAGGTAGGTATTCACGTAGGAGAAGAAAATGAAACAATATATTTAAAATATATATTTAACAAAAGCTGTCCCCTTTGTATAGTCCTACGTCACTCCGGTTATGTCCCCGACATTACCCACCCGTCTTTTTATCTCAAATATTTATTTCACTTATCCACGTGGACATTGACTATACCCTTACCCCAGTTACCGTGGACAATCGTGGACATTTTCGTAACTCCTACCTCCCTAAAGTTGTCCACGTGGTATGTGGACAGCCCCTTATTTGTTTTTCTTTTATTTTAATTTTATTTATTTTTAAACCATACATATGACCCTAACTTTCAACTCCCATCCAGGGTTGCCCACTAAAATTTTAAAAAAATCAGGAAGCAGTCAGGACAGCTTATATGTATGTCTGGAAAATTCGTGACAATTTTTTTAGGAGAACGAAAGCATTATTTTTATAGACAGACTAGCTGACCCGTCAAACATTGTTCTGTCATAAAAAATATTTCTAGTGAATATGTTGGTTGTTAAATAAAAAACAACTAATGTATTGTAAGTGTGCTTACATGGTTTAACGACCAAAACTCAGATTTTGTAGCTAAAAACCCAATTTTTGGTAGACTGGGATTTTCGGATACGCTGAGTTCATTTTTCAACTCTGTTTCACCAAAAAACCAAAAAGGGAGGAGGGGCAAGGGGACAAAGTTCAAAATTTTCAGTTTTTGTCATGTTTGGTATCAAAATGTATGTTTTCGAATACACAGAGTTCATTTTTCAACTTGGTTTCACCAAAAAACCAAAAGGGGAAGGAGAGGCAAGGTGGAAAATTCCAAATTTTCAGTTTTTATCGTGATTAATACCAAAATGTCTGTTTTCGGATACGCTGAGTTCATTTTTCATCTCGGTTTCGCCAAAAAACCAAAAAAAAAGAGAAGAAAATGGATTTTTCCAACCATCGGTCAAGTTTGAAAAATCATTACTCAAAAACGAACAAAATGCCTCTCTGGTTTCGACATATTATGTAAAAAATCCTCAGCTTTTCAGAAAAGAATATGAAAAAATATAGCGCCCTTGGTCCCGACCATATGAAAACAATAAAAAAGCAATACAATCAATAATAACGAGAATAGATTACGAATTTTCTGCATTTTTTCAAAAAATACCAGGTGATTGGCTTTAATTTGATATGTCGATCATCTGAATCGGGTTAGTAGTTCAAAAGTTATGAATTGTTGAAAAAAGTCATTTTTGACAAAAAGTTGATTTTTCGGACAACCCTAAAATGGAAATGGTCACCCTACTGGAAAAATAAAAAATACGGATCTAATGTTTTGCGATAAAGAACAAACCTACCACTTTTCACGAAAATTTTCAGTTGAGTCAACTCTTTTTTTCAGTAATGTATTTGAATCCGGACACTTTGCATTACGTTCAATATTATACCACAGCCATAACATTTTTTTGCATATTGAATTAGTGCGATTGATAGTTACTAATATAGTTACTGATAGTTACTTGATAGTTTTCTTGATTTTTCTCTGCAATTTTTTTTTCGACACCACGATTTTCGCTAAATACTCCTTTAAGTTCGGCCTGCAGAAACTTTTCTGAACTCTTAATTCATCAAATTTGGTGTCCCTGAAAAGGGCCGTTGATTATATGCTAAGGTAATAATGACGAAAGCGGAAGCGCGGCTGTTTAAACACACTCTGCTCAGATACGACGGACCATCTGGATGTCCTTGGGCATGATGTGACGTGTTTTGCGTGGCTTAGCACACAAATTGATATCTTCGAACAGGCCGACTAAATATGCCTCGCTTGCCTCGTGCAGTGCCATAACGGCGGAGAACTTTGGGAGCACAAGTCCGTTTTGAAATCCTGGGCAATTCCACGAACCAAACGCTGCAAAGGTAGCTTGCGGATCAGCAATTCGGTCGACTTCTGATAGCGACGAATTTCACGCAAAGAGACGGTTCCCGGTCTGTAGCGATGTGGCTTCTTCACACCTCCTGTGGCTGGCGCACTTTTCCGAGCTGCTTTCGTGATGCCTTACCAGCGGTAGACTTACGCTGTCTGCTTGGTCCCGTGCACCCGTGGCCGAGTGGTTAGCGTCCCACACTATCATGCCGGGTGTTCGGGTTCGATTCCCGTTCTGGTTGGGGGATTTTTCGTCAAAGAAAATTCTTCCGGCTTGCACTGTGGTCACGCGTATTCTAGAGCTTGCCACTTTAGAGTACATTCAAGGCGTGTTATTCGGCATAGAAATCTCAACCAAGTATTAATGAACGACGCTAGTTAATGAATACGTTGAGACGGCAAAAGTTCCACAGGGAACGTTAACGCCATTCAAGAAGAAGAAGCTTGGTCCCGATGAAACGAGTCCTCACGGTGCGAGAGTAGAGGTAGAAATGAACGAAAGCAAAGGAAGCGTAATATTATAAACTGAAAAATAGTAATGTAGAGCATACAAGAAATAGCTGAGGATATTTCCTATTCATTCGTGTATTTAGAATCGAAATCCATCGTTAAATTAAAGAGGTATTAACGTTCAAAAACTGAACACTTTTACACATCGAAATATTAGAATGGCCCCTATATTGAAAGGTTAGACGTAATCCTACGTCAATAAGTAATAAGAGTGTTTTGTGGCACGAACGAGGAACGTGACAAGGTTTTTTTTTATCGCATTGTTTAGTTAGACCAGAGAGCGGAGACCATTGATGTGATCGACATAAAGATGGTCAATTGAGGCCCCCACGCAGATTTCAGAGGCGAAAAGTTTGAAGTCTCTCAAAACAAACGAGCAACTACCGGATTCCACATCACTAGAGGTGCCTGATCCGAGCTTTTGATGTGTTATGCTTGCTATAGGAGTTTGTAGTAGCAGTAAGCAGTTTGCAGTGGCAGTAGAACCCTCATAGTGATCAAGAAGAATTGTATTTTTTCCTAATTGGTAACGGAATTCCTCGATATCCCATGATTTTCAAGGTATTTCCAGGTAGTCAATACCCTGCATGATTATTGACACACTTTTGCATTCTCTCAAACCGTATGAACCACTTCAACTGGCACTTCGAAACCATGTTAAAATACATGGTTTGGAGGTACCGCCTCAACCGCTTCTTCTATTATCGTTTAGTCATTGATCACGCAGTTTATTCTTGAGGTTCGGGAACAAGAAAACGACATTGGGTGCCAAATTAGCAGTTTACGATGTGTAACCAATTCAATCGACGTTTGTGAGAGAGCTTGCATTATCATGTTGAAGAATGCTTCGATAAAAATCGGCACCTACACTGTATCAAAAAATTGTCCGTACAGCCTCAAATATTGCAGCACAAAAATGTATGTATGAAATATAATCTATGCAGCAGTAAATCTGTTTCATTTTATAAACAAATATGTCTTTTTTATTGCCCGTAACCGAAAAAAATTGTTGAGCTCGATAAAATCATAATAAAGTTGAAAAGTTAAAAAATTCGTGCCAAAAAATTATCCGTACAGTTACGACTTTTTCAAAAATAAGCAATGTAAACAATCGACCATCTGTCACTCAGCACAAACAGCATCTGTTGCGTAGCGCTCCAGTGTTTTCAGCTGCAAAAACGGTAAAATCTTCGAAATTTGGTGTTTATTTTCAGTTACAAACACGGCCGTTTCCCACAGTGAAAAAAATCCCAGTTGAGATTCGCAAACTGATCGTGGATCTGAGAAATGAAGGCAAAAGCATGTCCGAAATCGCAGATGTTGTGAATCGACCACGATCGTCTGTTCAATATGTGCTTCAGAACATCAAGAAAACTAATTCTTTGGAAACAACTCCTGGAAGAGGACGCAAGTCAAAGCTCACAGACCTTCACCATCGCATACTTCTGCGGGAAATCAAACAAAATCCAAAGTTGAGTGCTCCTAAGTTGTCCGACAGCTTGTCACAAAAAGCCAAAATCAAGGTTAACCCTCAAACAATACGGAATGTGCTCCATGACAAAGGGTATCGAGGATGCGATGCACGAAAGAAGCCATTCATATCAGCTAAAAATAAGAAAAAACGTCTGGAGTATGCCCAGAAGTACGTCGTTAAACCAGAGAAGTTCTGGAAGAACCTGATTTTCACGGATGAGAGCAAGTTTAACATTTTTGGGTCTGATGGACAAGTTAGAGTGTGGCGTAAACCGAATACCGAATCAAAAAATTTGCGACCCACAGTCAAGCATTGTGGGGGTCATGTTATGGTATGGGGTGCGTTTAGTGCAAGTGGTTCTGGAAACCTGACGTTTATTGAATCTACTATGGATCGATTCGTTTACGTGAACATTTTGAAGACGCATTTGAAAGCAAGTGCGTAAAAGTTGGGTCATGGATCCAATTTTCAGTTCGTTCAAGATAATGATCCACAACATTCGTCGCATCTTATCAAGGAATGGCTCCTCTACAACGTCAAGTCAACACTTCCCCGTCCTCCCCAGTCACCCGATCTCAATCCGATTGAGAATTTGTGGGACCATTTGGAGCGGAAGATCCGTGAGCACCCGATTCAGAACAAGAACCAGCTGAAGGAGGTTCTGATGCAAGAATCGCAGAAGATCTCTCCGGAAATAACACAAAAGTTGGCACTGTCTATGAAAAGACGTCTACAGAGTGTGATTGCTGCGAAAGGAGGCCATACCAAGTATTGACTTGGTACTTCCGATCGACTTGGTACGATTCTTTAAGATGTACGGACAATTTTTTGGCGTCTTTTTTTAAACAATTTTTTGTTTTTATTGTTTTTCAATAAATGGAATGAATTCTAACATGCTTTCAATTATGCATATGCATAGGGGAGTGTTTTACTATGAAACGAAATAAATATGACATTTCTGTTGATTGATTAAATATGTGTTTAACCTTATTTTTTATTAGAACAGCAATTGTACAGGCAATTTTTTGATTCACTGTAAATCGAAAGGCTAGACGTAGTCCTACGTCAAAATAACGTATTCTGAGATCGGATCTAGTCTGAATTACCCGAACGGATCTCAATTTCGCATTCTGGAATCTGATCGAGTCAAATTCAATTGGGTTGTACAAATGTGACAACCTTGCCATACATGTCGACAACGATGGCATTGAGCTTTGTGTTCCTTTGCGTAAAAGGAAAGCAATGAACGCACTTTCAAAATGGAAATTTTAAATCAAAAATAACTTTTTCGCATCGAATAGGGGAACCGCGGGTAATACGGACAGTGGGGTTTTTTTATATCTGTATTATAGTGACTTTCAACACTTTTGGCTGGTTCGTCACTTTTTACTTCCAATTTTGGAAGAATGTTGGGAGTGAGAATTGAACTCGTGATCTTCAGCGGGAGAGGTATGGATGTTACCACTACGCCAGATCGGCTCCACGGACAGTGGGGGTAATATGGACAAGTGGTTGATTTGTATAGATACATTTTGAATTTCCGATTTCTGTTAATGAGAACACCTTCTACATGTTATTCTATAATATTTGAGCCACCCTATGGCAATGAATACTGATCAAAAGTGGAAAAGGGATACAAAAACCGATAATCATACATGATTCCGCGTGTGGATGTAATTGAAGCTGCTACAATATTAAACATTTTGAATGGTTTAGCATTAAAATTCGATTGGCTGATGGTTATATTTCGGTTTGTGAGTTGACAGAGAAGCGATATTAGGTATGTACGGAAAAGTAAATTCATTTTTGAGTGGAACATTAAAATTATTGAAATAATTGTACTGATGGGGTAAAACGTACAGTTGCCAATGGGAGTGAGATGGGCTGGGAAAAGTCTGTTTAATCTATTCCTAAGGAATGCAATGCGTCTATAGACGGAAATCCAGTGCTTTCACCATTCATTCAAATTTGAATGAACGAACAGTAAAACAGTTCAGCTGCTCTGAAACTCTCACACTAACACACCGAACAACTGATGTTTGCGCTGAAGATGCCACGCGAGGGAAAAGAGCGAGAACGAATGTTTCCATGCGTATGTGCTGAAGAACTTGTACTCATAACGTTAAACAGCTGTGAGAATTTTCGGAGAGAGTCTAGCAATACTCTCTTGTCCACTGAACGTAGCCTGTAAGCTGTATAATTGGTTCGGTAGCATATGAGATTCACGGGCCGGTTTGCCGTTGAATCATTCAGATTCAGAGATGGTTACTGAGTCTGAATGCAGATATTTTTCTCTGTCCTATCAAGCGCATTCCATTTGAGCCAGCTAGAACTAATATGTTAGAACTACATGCAACCCGTGGGTCGTTTCTTTAAGTTGTGCGTTCGCTAAATGTGCCTATTTTAAATGGCTCTTAAACAGGGCGTGCGTTGACTAGGCTGCAGCCCATTTGTATATCAATAATAGGCGTCATATTCAATTCGTTCTTTTGATTTCGCTGTTCTGCAGCTCACTAAGCGAGTGGAATTCGCTAATTGGATTGAATTTCCAGCCTAGTTAGCGAACGAGTATTGTATCGACTTTTTTTTGAACATGTTCAAAAGGTGTTTCATCATAGGCTGTGAATTTACATAAAGGTAATATGATGCTCCCACTTTTTTTCCTTTGTAGTGTTTATCACTTTTTGTTTAACCGTTTGAGTACGGAGCCATTTTTTGAGCATGCAGATGAGCTTGGTTATATTTATATGAATTGAAGGATTGGTGCATTGGTTTGAAGGAAAATTCTTAAATCCACCGAAAAATGTATGAGTAATAAGCGTTAGAATCAAGATTTGTTCAATTTGTACACCCAATGTAAACACGTTGAGCCCAGCGTCGGTCCCTGGGGGATTGACAGTTACCAAATAAGAAAATAAAAATACATCTGGTTTGTTTTCGGATGTTTTACAAAATGTCGAATCCCTGACTAATTTCTATTTATACAATAAGTATCTTTGGGAGCTGGGACCGTCACTGATATTGTGAAAATGCTCTTGATACAGGCTGAATGGAATGCTCAGCAAGAACAATTCGGGGCTCAACGTGTTTTTTTTTCCAAAATATATATTTTATTAAGGCTCATATGGCGTCAGCCTAACGGGGCCGGGAGTTCAATATTTTGACAATGTTTGCTCAGACTATGTTAGTAATATGTAACCGATTACTCGCGGTTGACTCGAGGTTAGTATTACAAGTGTTCTCATAATTGGTATGTCGCAGTCTTCGATGCTCTGTACGTGTGCCCGACACGGGATACTTCCTATTGGGATGCAGCTGACCATTAATCAGCAACGCCCCCCTAGTCTGTACCCCATATCTAGCGTGCGTGTTAAAAAGTGCCAAGTCTAAAATGTTAACATAAAACGAGAGGAGCGCTAACGCGGTACACGTCCCAAAACGCTACATGGTTGGCCCCTCATTCTTAAACATTCCTATAGAAATTTCGCCGTCTCAACGTAGTGTTACTTGCGTCATTTTTTTATCAATACTTGAAATTTCTATGCCAAATAACATGCCTTGAAAGCATTCTGAGTGGTAAGCTCTAGAACACGCATGACCACAGTGCAAATCGAAGGAAATTTCTTTGACGAAAAATTTCTCCGACCAGAACGGGAATTCAGCCCGGCTTGTTAGGTGTGACGCTAACCACTCGACCACGGTTTGGTTCCTCTGAGTATTGAATTTTTCTTTTAGTTGCCATTTTTATCAAATTCCACTAAACGCATAGTCCAAACACGTGTCCAACGTTGGATTTTAATATAGAAGAATAAGAAAGTAACTCAAGCAATGTAATCTGCTGACAGAGCACAAGTAAACTTGCTTTCCGCGATAAGAGAAAAATGCTTCCGTTCAATTATCTATCCGTGCCCCACACATCATTTCATGCACCACAGCTCACCCGATGCCCGCTAAAAGAGCACATGCGACTACATTCTGTTTACAGCTGAGAGTGGATGACGTCCACTAAAAGGTATTACACGAAAAGAAGAGAGAATGAGCATTGAATGTTCCCCCTCCACGTTTAGCATTCAAACTTCGAATGTTGATGGTTCACCGACGTTGGTGGTAGTGAATCAAGGCAGTTCGCCCGGCATCACGGTGTTGGATGGTTCAAAAGGAGTATTGTTCATGAATGAATAAACGAATGAATGGCATTGGTTCATATTCAGTTCATTCAATATCCAAGCACTGCGGAAATCATATCGACAAATGTGGACCTTTTAGAAGCTGACTTGAACCAAAAGCTAAAAAGTTGGGTGTCTGTCCGTTTATACTGCTGAAAAGCATGATATCACTTTTAGGTGGATTAATTCGATTTTTTCATCATTCGACGGACATTCGTGATGAGTTCAGACCTTGGTTGAATAAAATTATTCCTCTGGCGGTAAACCTCTACGCTTCGTATATTACAAACCTATCCATATTACCCCCACTACATGTCCATATGACCCGCATCGAAAAAAAAATTTTACTTTCGGTAAAAAAGATTGAAAAACACTTTTTTGTAAAATATTTCGCCAATTAGGTAGAGAAACAGTATATTGAATTGCAAGAAGCTGCAACAATGTTTTGGGAAACATGAGTTTCCAAAGACATAATTGAAGTTCTTCTTAACATGTCCATTTTACCCCCACCTCCCCTATATGTTCTCTGTAATAATAGAACACATTTTCTGCAAGTGATGGAAACATCTTGAGCGACAATTATATCTAAGAATGATTTTATATTATTGATGAGTTTTAGTGGAAATGATGGGAAATTTACACTAAAATGTATCATATCACGAAGTAATTATTTTCATTCAAATCCAAATTTGTGCCACAAATACAGATGAATTATTTCAATGTTTGTTACGTGTCAAGGCAATGCAGCCATATTTGCACATGTCGACTGTATTTGGAACAAGCAGAATTTTAACTTGTAATAATTCTATTTTCTGCTTTCAAACTGCAGGTGGTCTTTTCCGATGCTTGATTTGGTATTTACGGCATGTGAGATGAGCCCGCCACATTACATTCAGTTTATGAAAAACTGCTTGACCCCATTCAGAACAAAGTACCAAAAAGTTTATATTTTAATACGATATCACCAGCATCTACACAGGTTCAACCCATAGACAGTTCGTAGTTGAACACAGACAGAAAATGTTCGACTGTGGTGAGCGCTCAGAATCTTCCATAATACTGAAGGTGAAGGCACTACGCACTACAGTATAAAGTGATAACAATGGCCGGATTGTATTCGTATTTCATTGAATCTGTGAATCTGGGTCAGATGGTAGGAAATCTTCCATATTATTGAAGTCAGGTAGCGGGTGGATGATCCGTTTTTTTTTGGGTAGGTTCAAACATGCGAACGGTGATGACAATGTCCTGAATATGATGCTTCAAATCGTTTTCGTTCTGTTCCGGTGCAAGAGGGGGGTAACGTAGAAAGACGTCATGTCGTTTCGGAGACGAATGAATCGTATGATTTATAGTCAAAATAGAAGTTGAAGCCATGTCGTTGTCAACCTGATCCTTTGTTGCGACCTTCAAGGAAGTAGTGTTCGAATCAGTGCGAATCAACAGCTCACGTAGATGATTCGTGATATTATTTTTTTGTCGTTTCTCGACTCGACTGGGACATTGAATCAATTTACAACTCAGCCATTTCTCATCGGAACTTTGGGTTGTTCCTCTTGGACCCGAAAGGAATTTTCCGGATTCGATCTGGCGACAAAATACAGTAAACATTCGCTAACTGAGCGAAAAGGGAAGACCAGTTATCGACATTCGCGTTTTAACTGGTCCGGCAAGCAAAACGTCAAATAAAATCGAGGGGAACTTCAATGAATTGTTTGAATCGCGTTGATCATGAAATTGGATAAACAAAGGGATTCCAATGGAAAATTCGCATTAAGTGCAACAACAGGTATATAACATAGTTTGAGGAAATTTTTTTTCTGTAATTTAATTTAATCAATGTTTCTATCATGCAAAAATTATGTCAATTTTCATAACACTTCAAATGACATTCGAATGCCCCTCACAGCAAATCTTCCATTTGAATATGGCGTCGATTGTTTACAAAATTCTGCTATTTAACAGGTCCAAGGACCAGTTAACGTTCGCCCAGTTAAAAAGCAGACCAGTTAGCGAACGATTACTGTACATGGTGGCTCCGACCGTTGGCGTGAATGGCGAATCCATCGTATGGAAGCACCTTCGATGTTGATAGCTCAGGAACTCAAGAATTTGCTCTTGAGGAAAACGGTTTGAAATGTGGCTCGTTTGGAGAATCAAACTTTGAAGAAAAAAAAACATTTGAAACTGCTAAACAGACATGGATTTATTCGCGATCTTGCACGGGTAAAGGATGGATACGGAGTGAAAATTATATTGGTAGTGTTCTTCTGTATGAACATCGGGTTATCGTGCTGGTTATAGATGTGTCATGCACCTCACATTGCATGTAGAATGGGAGGGAGTGATTTGGATGGGGATGAGGATGATTTGGATGGGGATGAGAATCTATTTCATGCAATGCTGCGAGTATAAAATTTCTAAACACAACATCTTTGTCGATTGCATATTCGGATATGATTTTGACCAATGAGCGTGCTCGGTTTATTGTGTGAAGTTTTGAGGCATCGATTGATTATCTACAAACACTTCTTGTAAATATCAAAGTACAGATTGTGTGACAAACTGAATTCATCCATCTTCAGATCGAATCGCTGACATGGGACCCCCAGCACCGGATAAACAGCGAACAGCGCTACTGCTATTGTGGACAAGATGGCGATTGGCTACGGGAGATGATTCAATGTAGCCGATGTCAACAATGGTTCCACGGGCGCTGTATTCGTAGCCTGCAGTACCCCATCTTCCTGGGGGACCGATTTTATTTTTTCATCTGCTCGATTTGCAACCATGGGCATGAGTTTGTGCGGCGTTTGGACATTAGTTGGCCGGATCTAATACATCTAACGCTGTACAATCTGATCGCACGCAACGGGAAGCGCTTCTACGACGTGACGAAGGCGATCGCTCCATACGTGGAGGATAACTGGAAGACACTGCAGTTATCCGATCAGGTAAATTAATTTGCCTCTCCAGTTTAAAATGTTTGATTATGTGTCTCTCTGGTTTCAGATGTCGAAACTGTCCCCGAACGCGAGAAAGGAAATCATGACCCAAACTCTTACCAACGACAGGATACGGTTCAAGTGCGGCACAGAAGTGAAAAAAGCGGGCACTATGTGGACCTTGCGCTCGGCTCAACCTCCGAACCCTCCTAATGTGTTACTGCAGGCGGGTCAAATTATCACCGAGCACATTCTGACGCATATGTCGAGGGAAAACAAAGTCTTCCGCTTCCTACCGAGAGTGTGAGTAACGATTTATTCCAATGCTGGTATCGATGATCATGGTTTCCCTTTCATGCAGTGCCCTGGAAAAATCTTTCGTGAACGATGCAGCCAGTAGAGAAAAAATGACCGGTGTTACGTACTGTTCTCCACTGGTATCGGAAGAGGATGACACATCGGAGATATCCGACGACACTAACCAGGACGAGGACAGTTCCGATTACGACGCTCCGGCCGGTGCTGGCACCGCGGAGCTTGCGATCGGTCGCGATGGCGGAGATCTGGTGGTGCTGAACAACGACCAGGCCCGTCTCAACAATGTTGCAATATATGCCAGTACAGGGAAAACTGTTAGTTCAAATTTAAGTGATTCATTGTTTAGTTCCAATGCCAAGGATGGCTTCCAGCTGTTCGGGACCAACAACGGGGCGGGTTCGAAACCTCAGAGCGAAACGGGAAGTGTGACGAGTGGGAATGGCAATCGACGCGCGTTCAAGTCGCGCCCGAAGAAGGCCGAAAGTGAGAAGTCGTTCGATGTGTACGACTCTTCGGATGATACCTCGAGGAACACGCTGGATTTGATTATACCTCCACCCAAAGATTTCACAGGGAAGAACAATCCCTTTCATCAGCCAGCGACGGCGGCGGTGGCCACGGCTATCGGTACGAACGGTAGCGGCCCCGCACTGCTGGTGAGAAACAACGAAACGAAAGACTTGATGCAGAAGGCTAGTACCAGTAATGTTAGTCATAGAAGTAGTAGTAACCTAGTGAACGGTGAGCTGCGTGTCGCGCGAATTGTCAAGAGGAGGCTCAGCGCTCGGGACATCATGAATGGGGCCAAGATCAAGCGGCGAAAGTTCCGGAAAAGCTCGGTAAGTGCGAAGAAACGGAAACAAATACCTTTAACTTTTTTTTTTCAAATTCGTACCAGCTCAGTTTCATTGGGCTTGGAAACAAATATCATTTATTAACACTAGGGTTAATAAAATGGGAATTGATCACTCAGGTACGGTACAGTTTTAGTGAAGTGACAATCGAGACGAAAATACATATTTCAGAGTCTGATTCAGATTACCTGGATTTGGATCCGGAGGGAATTTTGAAAATTCAAATAGACGATAAGATATTCAAAGAGGATGTTTTGCTAGTCCCAAGCGTCATTCGGTGTGTTTTTTGTGCACCGGTTCTGGTGAATCACGGAGAGCAACTACGAAATGTACAGTCTACCCAAGCTCAAGCTCATACCCGAATAGACGATAAAATATCGTCACTCGGACGATCAAACTACATGTTTAATGTCGTGAAAACCGTGGCCACAAATGCATACACTAATGCCAGAAAGTTTTTACCCGGAATAGCAATTCCGTGTTCTATCGTTTCTCGCGATGTCACGTCGATCTATGGCAGCGTACTTTTCAAGTTGATGAGATTGTTGTGTTCGTTGTATTGATGATCAATCAATAAAAATGCGAAAATAATAAAATTGAGACAGTTATCGAGCAAATTTGTGGTTCGCGAAGTACGTAGAGGAGCCACGGGTAAAACGGACAGTGGGGGTATAATGGACAGGTGGTTGATTTGTATAGTTGCATTATGAATTTCAAATTTCTGTTGATGGGAAACCCTTCTTTATACTATTCTATAATATTTGAACCATCCTATGACAATGAATATTGATCAAAAGTGGAATAGAGAAACAAAAAACCGAAAATCAAACATGATTCCGCGTGTGGATTGCGGTTTCGATATTAAGCATTTTGAGTGGTTTAATTGCAAAATTGAATTCGCTGACGGTTATATTTCAGTTTGTGAGTTGACAGAGAAGCGATATTAGGTTTGTACGGAAAAATAAATTCATTCGTAAGTGGTAAATTTAAATTATTGAAATAATTGCACTAGTGGGGTTGAAATGGACAGTCACATACATAACCACATCCAATGCATGATGAGAAGGGAAGGAAAAAATATTCAACTCATTTTATATTGCTTTCTCTTTTTGTTCTATTTCAGTTAGGCGTCGTGCAAAAATTACGTAACGTGATAAGGGGGGGGGGGGTCGAGGTTGCGTTACTTTCTATGTATTAGATATAGGAAATTGCGTTACGTAGGGGGGAGGGGGTCCAAAATTCGGATTTTTAGCGTTACGTAATTTGTGCACGACGCCTTACTGGACGCACAGACACTGAGAGAGAGCGAAATTATTTCACTCGCGAGCGATGAACTTCTACGCTTCGTATATTTTGGTGGTCCCCATGGCCTAGTGGTAAGCGTTGCGCTTGCCAAAATGGGGGCTTTGAGTTCGATTCCCGTTCGGGTCAGAAATTCTATCGTCATAGATTTTTTTTTTCTGGCTTGCACTGGTAAAGGGGAACTGTCTAGGGTGTTGTAGGACGAGCATTGGACATTGCCAGTCCCCAAGAAAAGCCACAAAAAACCCGGAAACAGCTCCTCTGAGCGAATTGACGCCGCTGTAAGCGTCTTTGCCCAGTCCAGGTGGTACTCGGGACGTTAAGAAGCAGTATCACGATGGTCCTCCTGCGAGATAGTGGGGTTGGTCGCAGGCCTTGCAAGCCGCACCACTAACACACCAAGCAACGAACGATACACAGAAAAAAAATTGTGAATCAGGCCATGTTGTTGTTGACCTGTCCATATTCCATTATACCCGCATCGATAAAAATGTTCTACTTTTCGGCTTGTTTTAATTTCAGTAAAAAATATGGAAAAACACATTTTTACAAAACATTTGGCCAGTTATTTCGAAAACCATTATATTGAACTGTAAGAAACTGCTTTTAAATTTTTGAAAACATGAGTTTTCAAAGATACAACTGAAGTTTTCCTTAACATGTCCGTCTTACCCCCATCTCCCCTACACTTGAGAGATGCAATAACTTCAGAGGGAAATGTAAAATGCATTGATCGTTTAGCCATTCTTTCGTTTACATATTTTGGAAATCCACGATAAAGTATTGAAAAGAATAAAGGATCATGCCATACGTCAGTGTTCCAACGAAGAACGCAATCTATCACAATGTTTGAATTGACCCAGTGGCGTAGCTTGGCCGGGTGACACCCGTGGCGGGTTACAAGGGTGTCACCCCTCCAAACTTATCTAAACATGTAACGTATTTATTATAATATTAGATAGCTCACTGGCAGTTACAAAATAAAAAAATAAAGCTGAGACCAACACTAATATTGTATAAGTACTGATATCTGTTAAGTGCGCTTTCGCTTTCTTGTTGTGGGCTCAACGTGTTAAACATATCTTCCCCATCGTTCACCGCAATTTTTTAATTAATTTCAACTCTGATAATCCTCTCCACAAGATGCCACTGAAACGTACACGGTTAGAAACAGTTTCAAATTCACTGTAAAATTTAGAACCGATTTATGGAAGTCCCACTTCATGATGAACTGTAACACATCCAACGCAATCTCATTAATGACATCATTAGAACTGATTCCAGCGGCCTTCAAATGACTACGGAGTCCTGGTATCTCTAGCTGCCTTTCCGAAACCTTGTACAGTAAACATTCACTAACTGGGCGAAAAGGGAAGACCACTTATCGACATTCGCGTTTTAACTGGTCCGGCATGTTAAACGTCAAATAAAATCGAGGGAAACTTCAATGAATTGTTTGATTCGCATTGTTCCTGTAATTGGATGAATAAAAGGATTCCAATGGATGTTTCGCATTGAGTGCGATAACAGGTATGACATATGATTTGAGAAAATTATTTTTCTGTAGTTTCATCAATGTTTTTGTCGTGCGAAAATAATGTCTATTCTCATAACATTTTAAATTACATTCGAATGCCCCTCATAGCAAATCTTCCATTTGAATATGGCGTAGATTGTTTACGAAATTCTGCTTTTTAACTGGTCCAAAGACCAGTTAACGTTCGCCCAGTTAAACAGCAGACCAGTTAAACCAGGACCAGTTAGCGAACGATTACTGTAGTTGCCAGTCTGTCAGATCGACTTTTTCAGTTCGCTGTCAGGTAATAAAATGATTAAATGATTACAACCCACTGTGTTTAGCTGGAAAACAATTATTAACGCCCAAAGACGAATCGATTTCTTCTCGAAAATACCCGGCACAAATAATATCTCCCTCCCTACCAATTAGAATCACCGATCGATGAACAACAACGTCATGATGTCATGATGAACGTCAACAAACGAAATTAAAACTCCTGCTTTCATCAAACAATATGGTTTCTCTGATATAGTGGAATATTATCTACACCATATCAAATCTTTCATTTTCTCCGCTATATCAAATACATAGCGCATAATGATTAATGAATGAATGTTTTAACGTCAATTTCGTTCTGAAGAGTTGTTTGTTTATTTATTGTGCTTAAATGTGATAATTTCAGCTGTCCAGTTTCTATAAGACGACTTCAAAATTCATAAGTATTATCAATTTGAAATTCAAAACGAACGGCTGATTTACATGTCAATAATTGGTAACCTTGCCATTTCGATTAATAACCTTAGAAATTCGTGTTGGAAAACTATTTACCAAATTCTGCTGAACGAATTTCTCGATATTTTTCCATTTTTCCGAAATTGCGAGCTTGAGCTTTTCAATCGTGGTGTAAAGTTTTCCCACAGTGTAGATTTTGCGTACAAGCATCCCCCCTAAAATTTTCAACAGGATTCAAGTGTGGAGAGCGAGGACAGGATTCAGTCCAAACAGGATTCAGTCCAAAAATTTGAGTTTTTGATCCTTAATCTATTGCTTAGTTTCTTTGCTGGTATGAATAGTGTTCGGATTCGGATCTAAAAATCGGTGTTCGGTCGTCGGACTTGTAGGTGTCCACAAAGGATTACCACTGGTGGTGTCCTGTCATGGATCTACAAGCTAAGTCCGGTTGGAAACAAGACACAACGTTTGAAAATAACACACTTCGGTAGTTTAACTTATTTAATAGCTCTACTTTTAATGTTGTCGATTTGAAGGTTGGAATAAGACTGAAATTTATGCATTTGCACACGCGCTCGCGTTGCTCACAGAATTGTTGTTGCAGTTGTGTGCGTTTCTGCACTCCCTAGGGGTGGGGCTTATGGTTTACGCTCATACACTCGGCGGTAGACGGAACAAATAGTAACATCGTTTTGCTGGAATGTAATTGTTTTTTGTGACGATATCCAGGCAAAAACGGTAGGAGAGAGAATTCCAGAACATATATGTAATCTTTGAATGATGTGGGAGCTATTTTGAGCCTTCCGATTGCACAGAATCCCATCCAAACCATGCACGAGTCTCCATCAAAATTCCTGGTTGAAAAATACTGTTTCTTTTTCTGTAAATCACGCCAGTACCCGTTGAAACCATCAGGACCATCCAAATTGAACTTTTTTTCGTCAGTGAAGATAACCTATACATTAAGAAACTTTTCGTTATAACAAAATGTATTTTTTGAAAACATTCTTTGCCATGACATATCTTGCCCCACTGTCGGCTTATGTGAGCTTTGCCAAAACTCAGACGTCTTCCGATGTGAAATTGTGTAAGATGAGAAGTTTTAACCTTTTAAGCCCTCTTTATGTGAGGATTTTTTAACAAAAATTTGACGAATTGTCACCCGATCAGTTAAGTAGTTGAAATATTGCTTTATTTGCACATGCGGTTTTTAGGTATTCGAAGCTGTTCTAGCTATTTCCCGCTCATCCAAATCAGAGAGCTTCGATTCACGTGGAACTCTCTGCTTCTTACCATATCCTTGAGGATTCGCCAAATAATTGAGCACTACTTGATGGAATCGTCCAATCCGACGAGAAATTTCTCTGATATCAACATTTTCTTGGTGAAATGCATCGATTTGTCTTTCTTCTTTCTCCATGAGGACTTTTCTCTTCGGCATTTGCCAGATTTAATTGATCAAAACAACTAAAACAACGGAAAATGTAACTGGTCTTATAGAAACTTGACAGTTGAAAATACAAAAACTTTCGTTTACGCTCAGCGCTTGCACACACACACATATGAAAATCATGCAGTGTATGGTAGTCACCAATACCTACACACTAGAATATAAATTGAAGCATTGTTCATTCAAACTCTCGTTCTTCGTCGACTTTTTCGGACTTTTCGCAACCAACTTATTCGTCATCGAAAGGAATAGAGAATAATCACTTGGAATTTTCTGAATACTATAAGGCGGATGCATAAGTACCTTCTAATCGTGCATCCGGCATCGTAGTTTGACACCATAGCTCCTATATGTATCCAGCTTTATTCGACTGGTGCAATGTTAATCTTCTTGGCAATCGAAACGGTGTTTACATGATGATGACGCGCTCGACGAATTTGCTTATTTTATCTCATTTTATATTATCTATACTTTACAATCCTTATGTCATGATTTCTGGAACAAAATCGACGAAACCAAATTTTACGTGACTAGTTGTTATAATGATAGGACTATAAACACTATTTAGATTTTGAGCCACCTGCATTGCATTTCCATTTTTAATCATTTTTTGATGCGCCCTAGAACAATTACTCTATATTAATAACATGCGAACATATGTGTTTTTACATAAAAATACAGATCGGACTCGATTATATATAGTCGACCTTTTTTTTCAACAATTATTTTCAAATCCTATACATAATCGAATCTCAAGAAAACAATTTTTTCATTAATGTATGAATGTCAAACATTGATAGAAAAATAGCTTTTTTGTGATTCGATTATGTATTGGATTCAAAAATGAACGTTGAAAGTGAAATTGCGATTATATATAATCGAGTTCGACCTGTATTTACTTTTAGCATCAAAGTCATATACTCGGAGAAAATTTGAAATTTCTGTTATGGCTATGATCCATATCAATAGCGGCAGATTGATTATTGAAAAAGTTGCACAGGAACAGTGCAATCTACATATTTCGATTGTATATCCGGATTAGGTGGATATGTTCCCATGTAGACTTTGTGCTTTTTGCCCTGGAATGTAGGTCTCGTGAAGAAGTAGACTATAATGAACATTCGTGTGCAGATATCCTTAATCGATGGTTAGTTCCGCAAAAAAGGCGGTTGATTATGTTGAAATTAAGAACACATTCAGCCAGAAAGATCAACCAACCCTCAGTAATGATTTCCGGGGACCTAAATGCTCTGCAGAGAAGTTAAATATGGTTATAAGAAAATTGATCGGAAACGAGGAAAATCCATCAATTAACTAATTCATGAAAAATACAAGGAAGCATTTGAACGGGAGCTCCAGCCTTTGTGACTTTAATCTAGGTCCGAACATGTTGATAATCCTTTCCTGCCAATTTTTCGATTCAAATCTAGCGAGTAAGTCGCTCAATGAGCATCGTGAAATAGGTGGTAGTAAATTAAGTAATATGCGTTTTACAAAAACTCTTGTTCATGGAATCGCTTGCCACACTGTTTCACATGGTTCATGTTAGTTCTGTTAAAAATTTCGCTAGTAGAAAGAATATTTAATCATCTACAAGATCGCCGATTGATGATAAATCCGCTTCTGCTGCATAGAAACTACGAATGTAAACAAACGATGTGTGCCCAACACATGCTTTGCATGTATGTGTAGCAAGAGCCCTATTCCGAGATATGTTGCTGTTTGTAGTTGTGTCACAACACATTGCATTTTCGAAAAAGAAGGAGTGGATTGGACAGGAATAAAAATTGAGATAGATAAAGGAGATTATTTTATTGGACTAGTGATCCCCGATTTTTGAAATTAATCGTTCATCAGCTAATCGAATAGTTTTCAGCAGTTCGTTATTCGATACGATTAATCGACCCAAATAATCGATTAATCGATTAATCGCAATACTGAGAGAAATAATCCGTCAGACTAATATTTCTCGTTTGCTAGAAAGCCATATGGAATCAAAAATATGTTAATTCCACCTGAAAATCAATTATTATCCTTTACGCTCCCCTAAAGTCGTAAAGAATGCTCAATTCGCGTTGACGGCATTGAGCTTCGTTTATGAACTTAAGGGAGCGTTAAAGATAATGATTGATTTTCAGGATAATGTGCGATTCACATAGCACGTTACGGAGAAGAACGTCTACGTTCCGTCAACGTCTCCACCAATTCACACATGCAGTCAATGCTTCCACCAGCACCGTCACGTCAAATGCTAAACGAATGATTTATTTAATTTTATTCATGGTGTCGCCACCTACAACAATTTTAAATTGCAATGCCCTCTTTCAAATCAGCATGCCTAGAATCAGTTCTAAATTTTAAAAAATTCAATGAATGATTCTCATTGAATTTTTCAAAATTCAATTCAATTATTTAAATGCTTATACCCCGTAGTCCGACCCTTATGCAATAATAATAATAAATAGAATAATTCTTTCAACTAGTCGCGAATGATTTTCACTCCGAAATTTGGAACTAAGAGATATGTTGGCATAAAAAGTACAGTAAGTTACTTGTAAAGCGATATGCTGAGGCGCCACTCAGTGTCGCATTGGAGTCGGTTTTGACCAGTAATAGGACCTTTGCGACTGGTGGCGACTTTCAATGTGGGGCCATAATTTGGGCCCCGAACTCAATGTTTACAAAAATGTCCAACTAGAGGTAAAAATGTCTAATTAAACGTGTTGCATCACAGATCTGTTCAATTAGCTTAATGTCGATGTAGATGTAAATTACTTTACAATCAAATCAAAACAAAAGCCGAGACACAAAGCCCAGACAAAAACCAAACGAGCCGTCCGTCTCCGTCATTATTCTTTTGTATAAACCCTGCCGGTCGTTTTCGTTGAACGTATGCTGACGGGTCGTTACGTTGCTGGTGTATGTGAATGTTTTCATGAGAATTGCATGGTAGAATCATTGACGTATCGTGACGTGACGGGACGTGAACGTGACGTGTATGTTGTATGTGAATCGCACTTAAAACTGCAACGGCCGTACGTTTTTTTCTCTCAGCGTTTGGATCGATTAATCGACGTAAATTATTCGTTCGCTTCGATTATTGGTTGTGCAGTATTCGTTCGATTAATAATCGATTTCTGTAGGAAGTATTCGATTAATCGATTAATCGAACGATTATCGGGGATCACTATATTGGACATTTGCTTTTCATACGCACTTGTCGGTCACGACGAATATTTTTCTTTTTTTTTCACCTCATGTTAATAATACAGTATTAACAATTGATTTGTTTTTCAGGTAATCGGTACCACCATAGCTGCAATTCCTCCTCCGGGCTCGCATTCGGTGGCAAGTCAGCCATCATCCAGCCTGATTGCGACCCTGTTCTCCCAGCCGGTGGACAACGGAGGTTGGACCAGCCAGATCTCCTTGAGCCATCTGCTGCCCTCAACGTCCTCCTCAGGAAGCAGTACACCTGCGAGCTGTTCGTATCCCCCCACCAGTATACAGCCAAATTCTATGGTTCCTCAAGCACTGCCAAACTTACTGACAACAAGTACAACCTCATCGTCATCTTCCTCTGCCTGCTCGGTGCAGACGGCACCATCCCAGCCAGGGCTAGTACCCAAACGTAGTCCCGCCCACGGACGTCGACTTCGGCAGCGACAGGAGCGAAACTACGCCGAATCAACGAGAAAAACGAGCTCAACCTCGGCGGTCGCTGTCACTGCCAATGACTCTCCGGTGAAAGTTGAACTCCCAGTCTGCCTGGATGGTTCGGCCACCAGCGCCACCACTGCTACTGCTGTTGTTGCTACCACTACCTCCACCGGCTCTGATCTCCAGTCGTCGCTGAATTTGTACTTTGGCGCAACCCACCGTATCATGAGCGGCGAAAAGTTTGTCGTCAAAGGCAAACGGGTGTCGCTCTCCGGCAAGGTACAGTATTTGATCGAGTGGGAAGGCTGTCCGACACAGATTATGTAAGATGCTCTGCGGAGACGCGTAGTGTTTTTTACTTGAAGGTTCGATCACATTCGATCGAATAGCAGAACGCAGGTTGCCAATGTTTGAACAGCATTCCACAAACCATATGTTTTGGCAAGGATAAGGTGTCAGGAATTGGGGCTCATCTATGGTAAAAAACTCCTCAGTTCGTAAACTACGAACATTTGAATTCAAATTTGTAGTTGAGAACGTTCAACTATCTTTACTATTGTATCACCACCTGGTCGTGGTTTGTTAATTAAATTTTAATATTGTTTATTGATTTCATTCAAATTACACATTGTTTCCCTTCCGCTCAAAGCGAATTAGTATGTGGGGTAATATTCTCTGTATTTATTACACCACATTTGGTTCATTCTAGTAAGAATTACAACAAACATTAAAACAGTAGTTCAAAGACAACTACGATTATCTTTATGAACGTATTGTCTTTATTTAGTTTTAAGATTGAAATTTTATGAATAAATATTGGCTTAGAAAATCATATTTCATCTGAAACAAAAAAAAATGATGCCTGGGTTTTTGCTCCTCGGCATGCCTCTTAACCTCTCCTGACACAATTGCCACCAAAATTTTATGCTCGGGGGACTCCGAATCCAAACAGCAAAATAGCAAACAAATGAGGTACGAAATCAGGAATAAAACGCTAACATTTTTGTATAAATGAACTTATCGTCAATGCAGCGAAGCAAACATAAAGCTAGAGGAAAGAACAACTCGATATTTTTATATTTAATTTTAGTAAACACAACTACCCACAAACCAATCGGTTTGCGATGAGGTACAATAAATATCTCCTGTTATGAATGTGCAACGTAACAGACACTGACATACTGGATTATTTTCACACTTTTCAACTAAGAAACTGCCAAAAGTTACTATCCTAGTGTACTACTAACAACCGATACACATCGGTAAGAATGATTCCCGAAAAAATCGCCCCGGAAAACAACTGCAACAGAAACAACCGCCCAAAAAAAAAAATGGAAGGTCACAAGTAGGCTAGAAATATGTTGATGCGGAAAAACATCATGGGTATATAGCAGTGGCATCGAGTGAAACTTTCGCCCCCAGGTGCGGAAGAGTTGATTTGCACCCCCGGGCAGAAAAGTAGAAACATTCGTACCCAGGGCGGAAGAGTCGGTGTCGCATCCCGGTACTTAGAAAAGGGGAATCAATCATATTTATTCATTAATTCTACACCCCTAAAACCGTATACCCGGGGGCACTACGGAACAAAATGGGTAACCACATGGCACATGTGGCGTTAGCCTGACGGGGCCGGGAGTCCAATATTTTGACAATTTTTTTTGTCTTACAACTATGTTAGTAATATGTAACCGATTACTCGCGGTTGGCTCGAGATTAGTATTACAAGTGTTCTCATAATTGGTATGTTGCAGTCTTCGATGCACTGTACGTGTGCCCGACACGGGATACTTCCTATTGGGATGCAGCTGACCATTAATTAGCAACGCCCCTCTAGTCTGTACCCCATATCTAGCGTGGTGCGTCTTTCTCGACTTGAGGAATCCAGGATAGAATGGTCACTAGCCGGCGCAATCATCAGCTCGTGTAGAGTTGTCATGAGCGGTACAACCTTTGGCTCTTGTTGAATAATCAGTGGACTGCACAACCTTCGGCCCGTGCATCTGTAAAGAGTGTGTGTATGTATTGCCGCGACTAAGTAAAAGTTTATCGATCGGATAGGAGGGATATGAAACGGGGACACAACGAAGATATACGATGTTAGTTGATTCAATCATTTAAGCATGTTTTCGCTAGGAAATTACGTACCGTAATTCTACCATATCTGCACAGTTAAGTTTTTTCAAAGTATAAACCATTCTGTAAACAAAATATATCCACATACCACGTGGAAAGAAAAAGCACGATTTTGGACACCCAGTCTCCTTCCGTGGACAAGCGTGGGCAATGACTATATCCTTCTCCCTGTTAACCACGTGGACATTCTCTCATTTTTCTTCGTTTGACAGGAAATGAATTATAAACGCTCGAATGAGGGATCGACTCCTTCTCGAAACACCCAGCGCAAATAATACTCCCTCTCCAACCTCCGACAATTGGAATCATCAGCCGATAGCGACATTTGTGGGCATTCGATAATAGAACTGCTTTTTTACCAAAAAAATGCGGCTCCGTTCAGTCCCGCGGCAGAAAAGAAATGATATTGGGAGAAAAGAGCATAGTGCTGGGCGAGCTAGCGAAACCATTCTCATGTCACTTCGCAATCACAATTAAATGGATTTCTTTCTCTTCTTCTTCTTGTTGAATTATAGAGACTTTAATCGTTTGTAGTTCATTCGTCTCTATCCCTGAGAAGCGCCCTTGAGGGCAGCCTCAATTCAAACTTTTTTTTCCTGCCTTGACAAAGACACTTCATTGTCGTTCGACGCTCCTCAGCAAACCGTGTCCGTTTCAGCAAACATCAAACGACGTGAAATGGATTTCCGAGCGGGCACCAGCTTATGTACACATTTGTGATTTCATCAGCCTGTTTCAAAGCAAAAATCTATTGAAACAAGTTTACGGGTCAATGATTAATGAGCATATAAAATTTGCACATTTTATCTTTTGAATAAAATGACTTCCTTCAGCTGGAAAAGAATTATTAACACTCAAAGAGGAGTCGATTTTTCCTCGAAAATACCCAGCACAAATAATACCCCCTCCCCGCCAATTAGAATCATCGATCGATTGTGACATTCGTCAACAAATTATATTGAAACTCTAGCTTTCATCAAACTATTTCTTTGATATGGTGAAATATTCACCCTTATTCTGTATTTCGATCGATTCGAAACATTTCGAACGGCTTGATAAAATTCTACTCTGTATTCCGTTCGAGTGATTTTTGAATTTCATTCGATCTGTTTCTCTTCGAACTTTAAATGGGCAAAACGTTCGAAATAGGGAATGCGAAGTTATAATTCGAACGAAATGGAAATCCGTTGGAATACAGAATAGGGCTGATTATCTACACTCTTTCGAACATTTAATTTCTTCGGTATCAAATCCATAGCCAATGTCACCATTTGTAAACAATCTGTATCGAATTGTCGTTCGTTTTTCACTAAAACAATTTTCCGAATCAATAAATAACAATCATATGGATCTTAGACATTTTATCTCTCGAATTCAATGATTTTCATACAACTTCGTTCAGCCACCAAAGAGTTAATAACGTTCAAAACCTTGCACTCCAAGTGACGAGAGACGCTCTCGTTTTCGAAACATTCAATTTACACCTCGGTAAATAAATGAAAGACGTAGTCCTTCGTCAAAATGGAACTAGGGGTGGACGATATATGAGATACAACCACAAGGATGACGTAGGAATACCGTTGGGTTAGTATTCATTTGTCTAAAGTTGCAACTGAATTCATTCTCAATGAAAAGATATTTGGAAGGATTGCCGAAAAGTGCAATTTGTTTTCTATGCATCTTTCGTGCATATTCTGCGAATGAATTCAGGTGTGAAAAATTTTATACATCCGTTAACACGGTTGCAAAATCAGTTCACTATCTAGGAAAAATGAATAGACGGTTTTAGCAAAACGTAGATATATATTTTTTGTAAACTTGACTAAATGCCAATGCTTTAGGAAATTATCAAGAATAACAATACAAGCAATCGATTTTACATGAAATTCTATGTGAACAACTGTGTTAATAATATTGACTCTTATGACTAGCTTGACAAAATTTCAGCAACTTAGTCAAAATGTTGAAGTTGAAGTGTACATTTTAATTATTTATTTGTCCTCAGACTCCAAAGCTGTCAAACGTACATGTAACCAGTGTTGCCATACGTACACATTTATCTTGAAAGGTACAGATTTTTTCGTCACAACAGAAATCTTGGCAATCTATCATTTCAGATTTGTTGTTGTACTAGTACGCAAAACATCAGTTGGTGCTGGCAATTTGTTGATCTGAAGTGAAAAATATCGAAAAAAAAAAGATATTTGAGTGAATCAGAACAAAGAGTTCTTCGTTAACTGAAGAAAACTAGTATGAGTAACCGGGAAATAGGAGTAGAGTAAACAGCTCTGAAACATCGATTCGAAATGTGCTGAAGAAAGATGAAAAATATGGTGTTAATGAGAAAACTAAGAGGAATACCAAAATAAGATATCGTGACAGAAATCGAATTCTGGAGCTGGCCGGAACTGGGAATTCCAACTTTGTACAAATTTGACAGTTGTTTTTATAGATTTTGTTTGAAAAAACATCCGGTCGTATTACCCCAAGCTGGTATGCCCATTCTGTCCCGTACATTCACGCTCGCTAAAGCTCGATCGGACCTTGCTAAATAATCGTAACCTATGTTTCAACCTAACCGGACAATCAGTAGAACACAGGTTTGCGTGCGAGAGACCGCCGCTTCCGTTGGCGGGTCGGCGGCGACGAGGATCGCGTCCTCTTAGGGGCTTGAGTCACCTGAAGTCAAAGTACCTCAGAATAAATTTCGAAAAACAAGAACGAAAGATAAATTTATAATAATATCGAAAATAGAAATCACGTTTTTTTCTGTGAGGCGTTCATATCCATGATGTTTTCACCGCACCACAATATTTCTAACCTACTTATGACATTACCCTTTTTTTCTGGGCGGTTGTTTCTGTTGAAGTTGTTTTCAGGTGCAGTTTTTTTTCCGGACACGGTAAGAATATGTGTTGTCTTTCGCCGCGAGTATATTTTTAATTGACGTTAGACTCAGAACACGCACTTATCCTAATTAATTTTTTCACTTCGTTCTGTTCACCTAATCATCTTTTTTTTTTGTTCGGTTCAATACACATTCTGCTGCAAACACTCAGTTTACAAACGACGTGATAAGTGAGATGAACACAAGTAGAGGAAAAGTCTGCGCTGCCACAGTATAACCACAAACAAACAAAAAGCGTTTAAGAAACTGAACACTGCCGATATCGTGTGATAAAACTATTGAATATTTTGTGAACCACGTTGGAAGTAGACTAAAACAAATTAGAGAAAGCATTGAGAGACGCCCAAGAAGAATCTGTCGAAACACATTTTTTAACCATATTAACTATAATCGGATAATCGCCGGATGTTCAATGTCTTATTCGAAATTGGCTTCGTGTGTGATGTATGATTTTCGATGTTGAGACCCAATAAACCACCAAGACAACACCCAGCGAATAGAACACTGATCCTCAATGATGCTGAGCTCCTTTGCTCTGTCCTCAACAATTCGAACTTTATCGGGTCTTGCATTTTTAGCGAAATTGTGTGAACTCATTCATTTTGTTTCTATGTTTGAAGCAGTAGTGTAAATAGTCAAGATTCTATGCAAATGGCACATTAGCTAAGGGGTCGGCCTGGTGGTGAAACGCCACAAGGTTGGAGTAAAACAAATCGAGAAAGCACTGATAACACTAAATTAGTTGTTTAAATTATTGTCATCGTAGCGCCTAGGTTCTAAACTTAAGCCCTCCCTATTTTATATTCCTACATTCTAGATTCTGTTGAAAGCTATATATGTATATGAAGAAATTTTGTTGACTCTAAGTTATAGAATTTTAGTTTAGTGTATAACCTAAAACCTCCTTTTGAATTTTTACGCGAGAGATGGAAGCAAAATAGTTAGAAAGAGAGCGCGGAGAAAAAGAGAACGAGAACAAGCAGATAATAATCATAAATTTTAAACGGTTCTACTAGATGTGTAACACTATCAATTAAATAATCAAAGAAAACAACAAATGAACGATTCGAACCGGAATCGATAAACTATGAATGTATTGTAAATTATGGTAAAAATTATTCAACTATAACAAACTATTGTCTCTGGGTGAGCAAAAGATCCACAACCGAGTGGTGACAGTGGTCTACAATAAAGTGGGAAAGCATGAAAAATGAATACTGAAGCCTAAGGTTACGAGTGTCTACAGTAGTGAATATCACGTACTCAATTGTTGCACTTATCTTAGACTTTGTTCTGACGATTCTGTCTGTTCTTATTACCCCTTTACTTAAACTTTTCCGTACTTGAGATTTATTGATTCGTTCTATGATAGAGTTGTACTGTTCGTAGTTGCTCTCCGTGATTGACCTGAACCAGCGAAATTGCACAAAGAACACACCTAATGACGCTTGGGAGTAGCAAACCACTCTCAATGTGCAAGTTTCGATGATTCGAACTTCAATTAGTCAAAAACTACTATCACTGGGGAAGGGAAGGAATGTTAGTGTGATATTTGCAGCCAAAAGAGTCGCCTCTGTAGGGTGGTTCCCTTGCGACTATCATGGAAAGGATAGTTGTTAGTGGGGAGAGATAAGAATTAGGGTTCTCTCAGGTAAGTAATGTGGTTATGTTAACGCGAACTATCGACCACCCTGAAAAATTAATTGGAGCGGCTATATACTTTAATATTTTATCGAGCTCGAATCACGACGGCGGACATTTACCTTGGGAAACATGAAAAGGTAACCGAGAGAGCTCCAAAAACACTCGGACCGTCGATATATTCCGTTATTCATCGGGCGTTTGCTTTATAGAACTCCAATCGCGTCAACGAAGAGTCATCGTTAGAAAACCTGACAAGGTAACCGATCATCGGACCCAGAGTTGCCATAATAAAATCTGTATTTTTGGTCTAAAAAAATCTATTCATCCTGGTTTTTTTCTTAGAAAATCCGTATTGGTGTCTGTATTACATTTGTAAGTGCAATCCTTTAGTCCAATCTTAGCTTTAGTACCATCACTCAAGATCTAAGCGTCCAAAAAATTAGCGATCTATCGAACGGATAGCGAAAGTATTAAAATGAGAAAATTGGAGAAACTTTTTATTAGGTAGGTATGCACAATTTAAAATTTGTTCTAAAAATAGTTAGTAATCATGAAAAAATCGGTTCCAAAATAAATCTCTGTTGAAATTATTTTTATGGAACTTTCATGGATTTTTCTTTATAATATTAGGTTGGGGAAAAAGTAATTCATTATTTTTGGTCGGAATTCAAAACTATTTTTAATATGCTTCATATTATCATCAAAATTGTGACCGAACTTTTTTTGTTACGGTGTATACGTTGCTCTCAAACGAGCAATTATACAATCGCACTATTCATATGCCCAACTAGCCCCGCTGTTGTGTGACCAACTAGCATCTCTATATATTAGATTGGGGAAAAAGTTATCCATTATTTCCTCGTTGGCTGGCTTTAATGATCAATATCTCGCGGAATATCGATCATACAATTTCAATTTTTAGGCTGGTTGTAAAGGTGACATTTCACACTAAAAAAAATCTGTATGACAAATGAAAGGGTAAACATTATAATACAATATGACATGTGCATTCTGTTTGCGAAGATGAAAGGGCACAGCGAAATTGTTATCGCTGAATATTCTAAAGGTTATACACCTGGAGATATCCTTAGACGCCTCAAACACCTTGGAATCAACATAACATTTGTTTACCGTACCGTAGATAGGTATGTACAGATCGGATCAGGAAGAAAAAGGACTAAGAGAACACCAAAGTTGAAAAAGATTGTGCGGGATCGACATCGCCGGAATCCTGCACAATCTGCTTAGGAACCTCATTGTCAATCGAGAATCCCTTCAATTACTCCTGCGGTGAGAGATGCGACTCAAAGCATAAAAAAGGTATCAAAGATCGCTAGAATTTCTTGCGGGTCACGGTATCAAAATATAACATCAGACTACATCAAACCTCTTATTTTCATTGATAAAGGTGTGAAAATCAATGCAGCTTATCACCTCGACACAGTTTTGAAGCAAAATATATTTCCTAGCTCGAGTGAGTTATTTGGGGATGACACACTATTGTTTTCAGCAAGATGGTGCTCCTTCCCATACAGCAAATGTGGTACGGCAATGGTGCCAGGAAAATTTGACTGATTTCATTTCCAAGGATGAATGGCCTCCATCTTCTCTCTATCTTATCCCACTAGATTATTTTGTTTAACACGTTGACTGCCAGGTCAGTCACCGGTGACTAACAGTATAACATATGATAATAAAGGTAACTAATATAACCACATAAGCTTATAAGCATTCCCTTTCGAACAAAAAACCTTCCACTACGATAAGAAACATTGGCCCTAATACGTTTATAAACTTGCATAAAGTCGCTTGATGACTACAAAATTCGTAGCTTATTTCAATTTAAGAAGATTTTCTCCAAAATATAAGTTGATATCCCGATGGACCCCACCCCATGAGCTGAAAAACCGTAATGTAAAGCATATAAACAATTGCTGAGGATATTTCCTATCAATGCGTGTTTTTGGAACCAAAATCCATTCATTAATTGAGGAGGTGTTAGTGTTCAAAAACTGAACACTTTTTCACACCGAAATATTGAAATAGGCCCCTATATTGAAAGGTTAGACGTAGTCCTACGTAAAAATTCTAACGGCAAATGTTTTAAAATTGCACACAATCTAGTGTCATCTCGAAAAAAAAAATTTGTCAAAAATCGACACTCTGGGACTTTTCGGTATACGAGACGATAAACCATACTTTTGGTTTAGGGTGCCAATAAAAATATTTATCTCGATTTTTCATTAGTAACTCGCTGCGAAATGTTGATTTGCATGATGAAATACCCTATCAGGGTGTCGAAAAACCTTAAAAATCAGAGAAAATCAGGGAATTTATAAAATGTCAGGGAATTTCGTCAGCAATCTGAAAAAAATGCAATTCCGACTATTATAATTTTGATTACTGCAGTAATCAGAAAGACAATGATACAAAAAATTGTATTTGACTAGTTTGACTCTCTGTAGGTTTTTCAGTATGTATTTTGGTTTTGTCAGTATGTGAAGTTAGTCCTTCAGAAGGCTTCTACATTCGCGCTGTTTCTGCTGGCAGTTGGCAGATATGTATCCGTAAGCAGAAAGTTACGTTAGAGTCATAATTTTTTCTGGCATTCTTTCTCAACTGTTAACTGGAGCGAAAGTATGGATTTTTGGCAATTTTCATAGTCAATTTTCAAGCTACACATTATCGTTTGTTTCGATGAGTCTTTGAACAAGTCTACAAAAAGGTTGCAAATAGATCTGAATATTAGATTTTGAGATGAAGAGGAGAAGGGGAGCCTGGAGTTTCGATCTGGAGAGGAAAAGCTTTTGAATTTCGGTGCAATCCACAATATTTCACATGGTGCAACCAATGATGGATGGATACGAAAAAATCGTCAACATTTTATGACAGACAAATCCTACCATTTCGTCTGGTATGCGAAGGGATGTTACTGGTTTCCGTCATTGATTCCGATGAAAAATTGGCTGGAAAACGATTCGAGAAGCTTTTGACTGTGACACTGAAACGCTTGTGCTATGCGACAAGTTTATGATGCTATGTTTCACTTTGGAGATCAATATAAATGTCGATCTCGAAATTTTCATTCTCTTCATCTAGAAGACAAGGAAAGTTGGAGAAAAGATGGTTTTGCAGTCTCGTTGATCCGACAGACCTTCGAAAATTTCATCGTTTAAGCTGACAAAATGTTTTAAAAACTATAAGTACAGAACTAGTAGAAAATTTGATTGCTGGTATGCATCTGGGTTTTTCTAAAATTACTGGAAAATCAGGGAATATCAGGGATTTTTTTTGAGTTTTGAGTCAACACCCTGCCTATGCCAAATATTAGCTCATTCGGACTTCATTTACTAGTGTCGCAGACGTTAAATTTTTTTTTTGATAAACGAAAATTCATCGAAAATCGAGGTTTTAAAAAAAAATGATACCAAATGCCTTAAAATTGCATTTACTCGTCAAGATTTACAGTTATCTCAAAAAAATTGTCTTCGTTTAGAAGTCTGTAATAGGTAAACACATTTCAGCCGGAACAAAAATGGCGCCGAGTTACATGTACTTGCAATGCCAATTCTCCCACGCTCCATGGATATGAAGTCTGTGTTAGGGAAACACATATCAGTCTGAACAAAAATGCTCCCGACTTACATGTATTTGCAATGCCAATTTCACCACGCTCCTTGGATTTGAAGTCTATGTTAGGGAAACACATTTCAGTCGGAAGAAAAATACACCCGACTTTCATGTATTTGCAAAGCGGATTCCCTCAGGCACATCGATTAGAAGTCCGTGTTAGGGAAACACAGCTTGGTTGGAACAAAAATACCCCCTACTTGCATGTATATTTGTTAAGCGGATTCTCATGAGTACATTGATTTAGAAGTCTGTGGTCGGGAAACCGTAAATCGGGCCAATCAAAACTAGGCAGTTAGAGCGTTCAGATAACGCTTGACATTTCACAGTTATTCAATTGTTTATCTAATGAAAAATAACATTTTAATAATTGCGACAGAAGCGTAGAAATATTCCGTAGAAATTGATGCAAACTTCTTTCCGATTCAGTAAGAAATGTTCTAGTTATAAGCATTTGGAATCTTTCATTTTTTCCTGCATGCTCTGTGCTTAGGTCTTCATTTTACCCCCCATATACTCCGGTTAGACGTAGTCCTACGTCAAAAAAAGTCAACATCATGAAGTGACCAGCGTAATCACCGGATCTGACCCCCATAGAGAACCTATGGGAGATCGTGAAAATGTCGGTGTACACGAAGAAGCCGAAGAATAAGCACCGATTGTGGGATAGAATCCAAGCTTGTTGGTTCGCCATAAATTTCTTCAAACAATGCAAATAAATTATTATAAATGGATTGAAGCATTTTAAAATCTTCGAAAAGCTTTGAGAGAAATTCGAACATTCGAAAATAATTGATTCCCATATGTTCTACAATAACATCGTTGCTATCCCCGTTGGATTTCGCATTTGCAGAATTAAGTGCGCTACACATACAGCGTCACCGTCACCGTCCCGTCAACTATTCTCTAGGACTTATTTTGCCGACGTCAATGTTGCCGGTATGGTGTATGTGAATACTACCATACGATTTCCATGGGAGAATATTTGGCATTTCATTCCTTTACGTTTACTTCACGATGACGGGACGGTGTATGTGTAGCGCACTTTATGCTCCGTGTTCCATTAGTATAAAGTGAAAATGGTAAAAAAAAAACAGGAAGTGGGTTATATCTGTGGTATACCCGCAAGCTTGACGTAGAACTATCGTTGGTTTAGAGATCATCTGTTTGAAGTTGAATCTGAATCAAATCTCAATGAACGGATGAATGAATATTTCGGGGAATTCGAAAACGAGAGCATTACGTTACGAGCGTTAGGTTTCGAACCTTAATACCTCTTTGTCGACTAAACGAAGTGACATGATTATCACTTCGTTCGAAAGATAAAATGTCTACGAGTTATATGCCTCGCAAGCGAACCAATGATAGGCTCGAATAAACTGAAGAAGTTTTATTTCTCTAAAATTCAAGACAACAACAACAAATTATTGAAATCACAAAAATCTAAAATTACCTAACGGCTTGTACCAGCTTGAAACTTCATCTCATGATTAACATGTGGGTGATACAAGACACGGCTGTATTTGCTCGCTGTATTATATCTCAAAAAGAAAACAAAATAGACTCTTTCACTTCAACGCAATTATAAGTTCTAAACATAACTGGCAGATTCTTGTCAGCAACGATTACATCTTTTCGATTTCTTTTCCTCGACGCTCGACGCCCGCCGGCAATGGATGCTGACTCGATGATCATCGAACAAAAAGTGATGCGCGTGTGTGTGGCGGTTGTCTTCAATGCTTCAAGCCTTTTCGATGCTGGTGCTTCCTTGGTCGCCTTTTTAGGTAGTATCATTCTTCTCTCCGGTGGATTCCCTTCTGGCCTGAAATACTGACCTGTGTAGCTTGGGGATCTTTCACGAACCCGACGCACCAATGTCGTTTGTTTGCATAAACAGGCTCTTGGTGATACCGTTCATTGGCGCTTTCATGATGAACGAAGTTAGCTTCGCCACAACAGCGATAACATGCTCCAATCTAAAATTTCCTATATAAGCGAGCATCCGCTTCTGTACAAATTTGTGTGATTTCAATAGCCTATTCTAAAAGCATTTTTTAAGCTATTGAAACAAGTTTTTGGATCAATAAGTGTCAAGCATGCTACGCGTGGACATTTTATTTTTCGAATTTAGTCTTTATCATACCCTTTCGTCCAGTTGTTTACGAGGTATTAACGTTCAAAATCTTGTTGCTCCGGCGTAACGCTCTCGTTTCCGAAATATTGCATTTAAACCCAGTATAAAAATGAAAAACGTAGTCCTACATGAGCGGTACAACCTTTGGCTCTTGTTGAATGATCAGTGGACTGCACAATCTTTGGTCCGTGTATCTGTAAAGAGTGTGTGTATGTATTGCCGCGACTAAGTAAAAGTTTATAGATCGGATAGGAGGGATATGAAACGGGGACACAACGAAGGAAACATCATTAAACGTTGACATCGGCGTTTCTGAGGAACAGGTATAGATGAAGCAGAAGATCAGGATCACGGCTACCTAAGATATCCCGGACGGGGATCTCCGATTGTCTGCCTTGTGCTCTCAGTGCTCTAGAGAGCTGAGAGCGAGCAGTATGGAACCGGATACACGACCAGACAACATGCTCGATGTCGTGGTAGCCATCGCCACAATCACAAAGATTGTTTGCTGCGAGCCCAATCGGATAGAGATGCGCGTTTAGGTTGTAGTGATTGGACATAAGCCGAGATGTCACGCGAATGAAATCACGACCTACATTCAATCCCTTGAACCATGCCCTCGTCGAGACCTTAGGGATAATCGTGTGTAACCAACGACCGAACTCATCTCCACTCCACATGCGCTGCCAACTTACGAGCGTGTACTGACGAGGAATGTGGAAAAATTCATTATAAGCAATTTGCCTTTCAAAAAGAGTGCCTTCTAAAGCGCCCACCTTAGCTAGCGAGTCCGCTTTCTCATTCCCCGGAATCGAACAATGAGAGGGAACCCATGCTAAGGTAATCTTGAATAATTTTTCGACCAAAACACTCAATAGTTGTCTTATTCTTGTTAGGAAATAAGATGAGCATTTATCAACTTTCATTGAGCGGATTGCCTCTATTGAGCTGAGACTGTCTGAAAAAATAAAATAGTGGTCGATGGGCAATGTTTCAATGATCCCTAATGCGTAATATATCGCACCCAGTTCAGCGACATACACGGAACAAGGATCTTTGAGTTTAAAAGAGGCACTGGAATTTTCATTGAAGATGCCGAAGCCAGTGGACCCGTTTCGAGACTCATCGTATGTGTCGAATGCAAACACCCCATGGCTATACGCAAGCAACGATATTGTATTCTCTCCAGCTTGAGAATATGAATCCTGGCAGCTGATCGGAAGCAAAAACTGCCATATTCTAACACTGATAATATCGTTGTTTTGTACAACTAAATGAGGTCTCCTGGATGGGCACCCCACCATGTTCCGGTTATTGTTTGGAGAAAATTGATTCTTTGCTGGCATTTCTGTTTCAAATACGCAATGTGTCTCCCCCAGGTACATTTAGAATCAAAATATACACCCAGGTATTTGAAAAACATAGAGTGTTGGATCGTTTTGCCGGATAGGTGAAGCTGGAATTGGGCGGGTTCGTGCTTCCTAGAAAAAACGACCATTTCAGTTTTCTCCGTAGAGAATTCGATACCCAGCTTGAGGGCCCACGTGAACAGATTGTTCAGGGTATCTTGCAAGGATTTTTGCAGAACGGCGGGATTAGTACCAGTGATGGAAATAACTCCATCGTCTGCAAGTTGTCTCAGCGTGCAGTCTCTAGTTAGACAATCATCCATATCATTGACGTAAAAACTGTACAAGAGGGGGCTTAGGCAGGAGCCTTGTGGTAGGCCCATAAAACTGTATCGAGAAGATTTCAAGCTGCCATGATTGAAAAACATGTGCTTTTCTGACAGTAAATTGTACAGGAAATTATTCAGAATTGGTGAAAGTCCACGATTATGAAGTTTCTCTGAGAGAATTTCCATGGAAACTGAATCAAATGCCCCTTTGATATCGAGAAAAACGGAAGCCATTTGTTCTTTGCGAGCAAATGCGATTTGGATTTCAGAAGATAGCAGCGCGAGACAATCATTTGTCCCTTTACCTCGGCGGAAGCCAAACTGCGTATTTGACAGCAAATTGTTCGTTTCGACCCACTTGTCCAGACGAAGTAGAATCATTTTCTCTAACAATTTACGAATACAGGATAACATTGCAATCGGCCTATACGAGTTGTAATCGCAAGCCGGCTTGTTGGGTTTTCGTATGGCTATCACTCTCACTTGCCTCCAGTCATGCGGGACAATATTCAGCTCCAGAAACTTGTTGAACATGTTCAGCAAACGCTGTTTCGCTAAGTCGGGAAGATTCTTCAACAAGTTGAATTTAATCTTGTCCGACCCCGGAGCTGAATTGTTACATGAGAGGAGGGCAATTGAGAATTCTATCATCGAAAAATTCTCAAAGTCGCATTGGAGCGGAATGTCGCGTACGACGCTTTGTGCAGGAACGGAATCGGGACAAACCTTTCTTGCAAATTTGAAAATCCAACGGTCAGAGTATTGCTCACTTTCATTTGTATGGTTCCAGCCACGCATTCTCCTAGCCATATTCCAAAGAGTGCTCATAGCGGTCTCCCTTGACAAACCATTGACGAACTTCTGCCAATATCCACGCTTTTTTGCTTTAATCAAACCTTTTAGTTTGGCTTCTAGAGCTTGGTACTTTAGAAACCATTCCACTAATCTAGTTTTCCTGAATTTTTTGAAAGCGGATGATTTTTCAAGGTAGACCTTTGAACACTCCTTGTCCCACCAAAGTGATGGAGGACGACGTCGGAAAGTGGTAGCAGGAACACGTTTCTTTTGAGCTTGAAGTGCGCTTTCGTAAATCAAACTCGATATAAAGTTATACTCTTCGAGTGGAGGAAGTTCATGCATTGAAACAAGTGCTTCAGATATTATTTCTGCAAATTTTCTCCAGTCAATATTTTTCGTGAGGTCATAAGCAATATCGACTGACTCACGAGAACCTGATTCATTGGCGATCGATAAAATTATTGGCAGGTGGTCACTACCGTGGGGATCTTGGATTACCTTTCACGTGCAATCCAGTGACGTAGTCCTACGTCAAAACGTGTCAGTTCCGATCAATTTCGATGGGAAAGAATCCGAAAGCGTGCGATTTCTTTGCGAGACACATCACCGCCATCATCCGATAGAGAGGCAGATTAAGCCGCATCAAATGTTCCGCTAGATGCCGTAGCTATTGATACGTTTGAAATATCGCGCGCAATAATTATCGATGAATCCAAAAAGTTGGAGAGTTCCTATGCTCCTGGTCCAGATGGCATACCCGCTGTTGTTTTCCGTCGTTGTGCAATAGCAATAGCCGAATCACTAGCCTTCAGTTTTAACTGTTCTTTCGAGAGAGGAGAATTCCCAATTTGTTGGGAAATGTCTTCTATGTTTCCTGTGCACAAAAGTGGCGACCGGCGTGATGTTAATAACTGTCTTGGAATAACTAGCCTCTCTGCTAGCCATTTGGAAGCTTCTAACAGACTGGTATCATGGCTTTCATCATACATAATAGGCAGGATTCTGCACGATAAGCACGAAAAATGTATTTCACCACCATTCACTAACACGGCCGGTGTCCCAGAAGGTTAGCTGAGTCCAAGATTGTCTTCATCTACAAAACCTGCTGAATACATTTCTTTACTGGTGTCGCAAGAATGAACTTGTCATCAGTATCGCGAAATGTCATATATTACCTTTCATCGTTCTTTGGACCTGATTATTTTCAATTACCACATCGACAATACGATTCTTAATCTCAAATGAATCAGGTGACAGATCCTGGTGTTGTATTGGACTCAAAGTTTTCTTTCAACTCACATTATGCATCGATGATCTCGAAGGCGAATCGTCAACTTGGGTTCATCTATGAAATTGTCAAGGATTTCTCGGACCCACACTGCATGAAGGTGTTATATTGCTCTATCGTACGACCAATTCTAGAAAATGCTTCAATTGTATGGGTACCAAACTATGTAACGTGGAATCTAAAAAATCGAAAGAGTTCAAAAAAGGTTAATACGTCTGGCCCTGCGAGATCTATCAGATCGGACATCGAACCCGATCCCTCAGCATGATACAGTGACATAAATCCGAAATCGTACTCCACCATGCAGATCTCTTTTCCCAGAAAATAAGTTTTCGGAACATTCTATTCAGATAAAGTCATAGTGTCATATGATAGTTAAAAGGTTTGCTATATGTTTTCATAATAATGGTTTTTATTTCTCTGAAAATGGCGAATGTATGTGTTAATGTATGAAAATTGACTCAAATTCATAATCGTACGCTGGTTGGGATCTCAACTCGATTTCGAAGACGTTGACCAATTTCAGAATTCCATCATTAGAATGGTATCCCTTGTTCATTGCAACTATCTTTAACTGTCTTTAGCCGTTATTTACAAGTTTTTTGGGGTATTCCAAAGGAAGATCTAACAATTTTTTCATCAAGTGGTTATTAAAATCGTTATTTTTAGAAATTTGATGGTTTCTAAATTTCCTTCACAGATAACTTCCTTAGTTTTTTACTGGGAATTATGTCGATAGATTGTGGAGGAATATCAATAACTTTTGAGCAACTGTAATGTAATCATGTGCGAACTTTATATGTCTTGTGCTTTAGGTTATTGTCTTGATAAAACTTGAATTCTCGATTCCATTCCATTTTATTAACATTTTGCTTAAAATTCCCCTTCATGGTGTTCAAGTAAACATTATTATCCATTACACCATCGATAAAAAAAAATATAAGGGGTTGCATCTAGGACACGACCGCATATTTTGGACGTAGAACTACGCAATTATATTATGCAATCCACTTGTTTACTACTTCGAATATTATTTTAGAATGCATCGAAATTTTTGTAATAGATTATGTTCTTCCCCAGCAAACATTAAATCGCTTAACAAGCGTATACATAACATCATATGCCCTAAAATTTGGTTGGCATATAATGCGCCTAACTGGCATATGCATGCAAAAGTGGAGGCCATATACATACATGGCAAATGCTTACCGAATTTGTTTGGACGAATATGCAGCTTTGACCGGCTATAATAGCGATTATGTTGAAATTGAATTGCGATCTAATATGAATATATTCATGAATTGTCAAAGCACCAATTACGACTTTTGCCATACTCATATACGATTTATTACAGACATAGAAAAAAAACAAATGGCGCAAAATATTTTCGTGAAATGTTTATTATAGCCTCACGAATCGCCATTGTTATATATGAGTATTTATATTTGTAGAAATAATAATTGTTTAATTGACTTGTGTTGGGAGTGGAATATGAATGTTTAAAATGGCACAGATTGATGTTTGGTGATAACTGCTCCGATGTGGGTTCGAACTCCGGTCGTCTGGTTTATCATCCACCAGCTATCTCGCGCGGCTATCTGAAATTTAATTCAACAGCGGTTAAAACTTTCGAGTGCATCAGCATTTCATTGACATTTCAATATGATGTAATATGTTTTTTGTTAGGATCTAATATGATTTACTGTTTCATGATTTTCTTCAGCATGCAACACGATTTTCTACAGTATTGAATCGATTTAAATTATACGCTTATAAGACACACAAACTGCATCAGCATAATATACGCATATGACGCGGATTAAATATATTTTACGACAATGTACATCATAAAATTGATGTTTATTATACCGAATTGCAACTTAATTGATAATGGTATATAAAATTACATTTTATACCATTTCAAATAAACACGTTACATACTTTGATTGATATTATATGCGATTATGATTTATTCGGATTTCTTGTCAGACTTGGCACGTGCTAAATTATACAATTTAATATTTGCTGGGTCAAATAAATTTCATGAACGTCCTTTCGCGTTTGATATGATGCCTAGGACTACAAAAATATGTGAACGTAAAAATTGTCAAACGATCATTGTATTTTACATTTCCCTCTGAAATTATTGCACATCTCATGTTTAGGTAATTCTCGAAGCGCGAAAGTTCATTCACCTCTAGTATCTGAAATGACGATTTTCCCAGGCTTCTCAGTTTAAAAGTACGTTTGAGGGAAACATATTCCGGTCTGCACAACGACAAGCGAGTAAAAAAGTACTCAACACCAACAAATATCCCCGTCTTGCAAGTATTTACAAAGCGGATTCCCCAAGGCACATCAATTTTGAAGTCCGTGTTAGGGAAACACAGCTCGGTGGGAACAAAATACGCCCGACTTGCATGTTTTGACAAAGCGGATTCCCCCAGGCACATTGCTTTTGAAGTCCGTGTTAGGGAAACCGTAAATCGAGCCAATCAAAACTTGGCAGTTTGTGCGTTTAGATAACGCTTGACATTTTACAGTTATTCAATTGTTCATCTCATGAAAAATAATATTTTATCAATTGTGATAGACGCGTGGAGATTATGTTCTTCCCCAGCAAACATTAAATCGCTTAACAAGCGTATACATAACATCATATGCCCTAAAATTTGGTTGGCATATAATGCGCCTAACTGGCATATGCATGCAAAAGTGGAGGCCATATACATACATGGCAAATGCTTACCGAATTTGTTTGGACGAATATGCAGCTTTGACCGGCTATAATAGCGATTATGTTGAAATTGAATTGCGATCTAATATGAATATATTCATGAATTGTCAAAGCACCAATTACGACTTTTCCCATACTCATATACGATTTATTACAGACATAGAAAAAAAAACAAATGGCGCAAAATATTTTCGTGAAATGTTTATTATAGCCTCACGAATCGCCATTGTTATATATGAGTATTTATATTTGTAGAAATAATAATTGTTTAATTGACTTGTGTTGGGAGTGGAATATGAATGTTTAAAATGGCACAGATTGATGTTTGGTGATAACTACTCCGATGTGGGTTCGAACTCCGGTCGTCTGGTTTATCATCCACCAGCTATCTCGCGCGGCTATCTGAAATTTAATTCAACAGCGGTTAAAACTTTCGAGTGCATCAGCATTTCATTGACATTTCAATATGATGTAATATGTTTTTTGTTAGGATCTAATATGATTTACTGTTTCATGATTTTCTTCAGCATGCAACACGATTTTCTACAGTATTGAATCGATTTAAATTATACGCTTATAAGACACACAAACTGCATCAGCATAATATACGCATATGACGCGGATTAAATATATTTTACGACAATGTACATCATAAAATTGATGTTTATTATACCGAATTGCAACTTAATTGATAATGGTATATAAAATTACATTTTATACCATTTCAAATAAACACGTTACATACTTTGATTGATATTATATGCGATTATGATTTATTCGGATTTCTTGTCAGACTTGGCACGTGCTAAATTATACAATTTAATATTTGCTGGGTCAAATAAATTTCATGAACGTCCTTTCGCGTTTGATATGATGCCTAGGACTACAAAAATATGTGAACGTAAAAATTGTCAAACGATCATTGTATTTTACATTTCCCTCTGAAATTATTGCACATCTCATGTTTAGGTAATTCTCGAAGCGCGAAAGTTCATTCACCTCTAGTATCTGAAATGACGATTTTCCCAGGCTTCTCAGTTTAAAAGTACGTTTGAGGGAAACATATTCCGGTCTGCACAACGACAAGCGAGTAAAAAAGTACTCAACACCAACAAATATCCCCGTCTTGCAAGTATTTACAAAGCGGATTCCCCAAGGCACATCAATTTTGAAGTCCGTGTTAGGGAAACACAGCTCGGTGGGAACAAAATACGCCCGACTTGCATGTTTTGACAAAGCGGATTCCCCCAGGCACATTGCTTTTGAAGTCCGTGTTAGGGAAACCGTAAATCGAGCCAATCAAAACTTGGCAGTTTGTGCGTTTAGATAACGCTTGACATTTTACAGTTATTCAATTGTTCATCTCATGAAAAATAATATTTTATCAATTGTGATAGACGCGTGGAAATATTTCCTATCAATTGATGCAAACATCTTTCCGATCTGTTAAGAAATGTTCGAGTTATAAGCATTCGGAATACGGGTAGGTTTGCACACAAATCGGCAGAACAAATGTATGGAAAAAAATTAAGTTCTTCCAGTTTTCGTGAATTTGAACCGTTTAGAGATTAGCGAATTTTAATGTTTAATGTAATTTTGATGCATATCAAACAAATCTTATAGAATTTTCGATTAGATTGATAGGCAAATAATGAGAATTCGTTCACAGTGAAAATAGTTATTAACGTTAACTTTCTTTCATAAAAACGTGACCTGTTTTCTGATTTGGCACACTTCCTGAAAGACGTTGTTATACGTCAAAAACCAAATTGAGCAACAAAAAGTTGGTGATGTGCCTAGGAAGGGCAACTTGAATGCCCGATCACAGAGGGACAAACCGTTTCTCAGCAAAAAAAAATCAGTAACTCCAATTTGATTTTTCCAAATAGCATGAAACACATCAATGTCTTAGTGGTGAGATGTTATTTTCGTAGATGTGTCCAAACTTTATATTTTTGGCTCCGATGGTTACCGTCTCGTATGGAGGAAGCCAGACGATGAATTAAATGTAAAATAATCTGACAGCAACGTTTGAACCAAGGCGCGTAGAAGTATATCCTAAGGTGGGCCAACTTGCTAAAACCACTCTTCAGCCATCTTGGAAGTCTACTGTGTTTTGTTTGTAAACAAAACACAATACGCTAGTGCCGAAGCTCGTTCCTGATCAGTCTGTCTCTTTCACGCTTCAAGCAAATAATTCCCCTTCTGCTTTCTTCCGTACTGTTTTCATATACCGCTCCCCTAACCAACTTAGTGACGAAACGGCCTCACCTAGTACCATAGACCCGTCTTGGCTAAAACCACTCTTCAGCCATCTTGGAAGTCTACTGTGTTTTGTTTGTAAACAAAACACAATACGCTAGTGCCGAAGCTCGCTCGTGATCAGTCTGTCTCTTTCACGCTACAAGCAAATAATTCCCCTTCTGCTTTCTTCCGTACTGTTTTCATATACCGCTCCCCTTACCAACTTAGTGACGAAACGGCCTCACCTAGTACCATAGACCCGTCTTGGTTTGAACATGGTAGTGGTGGAAGGATGGTAAGAGGATGCATGTATGGGCAATTTGGTTTTCATCGATGGTGTATTGGATCAGAATGTTTACTTGAACATCCTGAAGGAAAATATGAAGCAAAATGTCAACAAAATGGAATGGAATCGAGGATTCAAGTTTTATCAAGACAATGACCTAGAGCATAAGGCATGTAAAGTTCGCACATGCACAATCTCCACAATCTCCCGACATCAATCCCAGTAAAAAACTAAAAGTTATCTGTGTAGGAGATCTAGAAACCATCAAATTTCTAAAAATAACGATTTTAATAACCACTTGATGAGAAAATGGTTAGATATTCCTTTCGAATGCACCGAAAAACATGTAAATAACGGCTAAAGACAGTTAAAGATAGTTGCAATGAACAAGGGATTCCATTCTAATGATGGAATTCTGAAATTGGTCAACGTCATCGAAATCGAGTTGAGATTCAACCAGCGTAAGATTATGAATTTGAGTCAATTTTCATACATTCGCCATTTTGAGAGAAATAAAAACCGTAATTATGAAAACAGATAGCAAACCTTTTAACTATCATATGACATCTAAAAAACATTATAAACCCAACACGTCTGCTCCTTTTTCGCGGTCGAGGCAACAGCCACAATCTGGCTTGCTTGCGCTTTCTGACCTGGTGGACACCATTTTAAATGCTTTAAATATAAACGACCCTCTTAAAAGCATAGTATTATGTTTGCTTCCGATTGTGAGAACATTTTTGAAAGAAAAATGTGGTTTTTTGGCAGCGTTCATTTCCCTCGATGCCTGATTCAGTGCAAGAGGTCAAGGATTTGACCACTGTAATACAGAACTATGGTAGGCCGCCATCAGTTCTATGATACTATCGAGGCAATGCCGGAGCCGCGGGTAATCTTAGGTGATTTTAACTCCCATGGAACAGCATGGGGATCACTCTACGATGACAACCGTGCCACTTTGATTTATGATCTGTGCGACAACTTCAAATTGACAGTTTTGAATACTGGGGAAGCAACCAGAATAGCCAACCCTCCTGCACGGGCAAGCATGCTAGACATATCTCTATGCTCTTCTTCGTTATCCCTGGATTGCATGTGGAAGGTCCCCAAGATCCCCAAGGTAGTGATCACCTACCAATAATTTTATCGATCGCTAATGAATCAAGCTTTCGTGAGTCAGTCAATATTTCGTATGACCTCACGAAGAATATTGACTGGAGAACATTTGCGGAAATAATATCTGAAGCAATTGTTTCAATGCATGAACTTCCTCCACTCGAAGAGTATAACTTTATATCGAGTTTGATTTACGAAAGCGCACTTCAAGCTCAAAAGAAACGTGTACCGGCTACCACTTTCCGACGTCGTCCTCCATCACTTTGGTGGGACAAGGAGTGTTCAAAGGTCTACCTTGAAAAATCATCCGCTTTCAAAAAATTCAGGAAAACTGGATTAGTGGAATGGTTTCTAAAGTACCAAGCTCTAGAAGCCAAACTAAAAGGTTTGATTAAAGCAAAAAAGCGTGGATATTGGCGGAAGTTCGTCAATGGTTTGTCAAGGGAGACCGCTATGAGCACTCTTTGGAATACGGCTAGGAAAATGCGTGGCTGGAACCATACAAACGAAAGTGAGGAATACTCTGACCGTTGGATTTTTAACTTTGCAAGGAAGGTTTGCCCCGACACGGTTCCTGCACAAAACGTCGTACGCGACATTCCACTTCAAAGCGATTATGAGAATTTTTCGATGGTGGAATTCTCAATTGCCCTTCTCTCATGTAACAATTCAGCTCCGGGGTCGGACAAGATTAAATTCAACTTGTTGAAGAATCTTCCCGACTTGGCAAAACAGCGTTTGCTGAACTTGTTCAACAAGTTTCTGGAGCTGAGTATTGTCCCGCATGACTGGAGACAAGTGAAAGTGATAGCCATACGGAAACCCAACAAGCCGGCTAGCGATCACAACTCGTATAGGCCGATTGCAATGTTATCCTGTATTCGTAAATTGTTAGAGAAAATGATTCTACTTCGTCTGGACAAGTGGGTCGAAACGAACAATTTGCTGTCAAATACGCAGTTTGGCTTCCGCCGAGGTAGAGGGACAAATGATTGTCTCGCGCTGCTATCTTCTGAAATCCAAATCGCATTTGCTCGCAAAGAACAAATGGCTTCCGTTTTTCTCGATATCAAAGGGGCATTTGATTCAGTTTCCATGGAAATTCTCTCAGAGAAGCTTCATAATCGTGGACTTTCACCAATTCTTAACAATTTCCTGTACAATTTACTGTCAGAAAAGCACATGATTTTCTCTCATGGCAGCTCGAAATCTTCTCGTTACAGTTTTATGGGCCTACCACAAGGCTCCTGCCTAAGCCCTCTCTTGTACAGTTTTTACGTCAATGATATGGATAATTGTCTAACTAGAGACTGCACGTTGAGACAACTTGCAGACGATGGAGTTATTTCCATCACGGATACTAATCCCGTCGTTCTGCAAAAGTCGTTGCAAGATACCCTGAACAATCTGTTCACGTGGGCCCTCAAGCTGGGTATCGAATTCTCTACGGAGAAAACTGAAATGGTCGTTTTTTCTAGGAAGCACGAACCCGCCCAATTCCAGCTTCACCTATCCGGCAAAACGATCCAACACTCTATGTTTTTCAAATACCTGGGTGTATATTTTGATTCTAAATGTACCTGGGGGAGACACATTGCGTATTTGAAACAGAAATGCCAGCAAAGAATCAATTTTCTCCAAACAATAACCGGAACATGGTGGGGTGCCCATCCAGGAGACCTCATTTAGTTGTACAAAACAACGATATTATCAGTGTTAGAATATGGCAGTTTTTGCTTCCGATCAGCTGCCAGGATTCATATTCTCAAGCTGGAGAGAATACAATATCGTTGCTTGCGTATAGCCATGGGGTGTTTGCATTCGACACATACGATGAGTCTCGAAGTTTTGGCAGGAGTACCCCCGCTTACTCTTCGGTTCACAGAATTATCCTGCAGATTTCTCATCCGTTGCAAGATCATGAATCCATTGGTAATTGATAACTTCGAAAATCTACTCCAACTGACTCCTCAGTCAAGTTCTATGTCTTTATACCATGAGTACCTTACACACGACGTGCACCCTTCACCAGGCATCTCCAACCAAGTTTGCTTCCCATACTTCTGCAATTCCTCTGTCATTTTTGATCTGTCCATGCGACAAAAAATCCATGGAATCCCAGATCACCTACGCTCCGATTCTATTCCGCCGATATTTACGGCAGAATATGGGAAAGTTAGATCTGATAAAATGTTCTTTACTGACGGTTCAATCATAAACGGGTCCACTGGCTTCGGCATCTTCAATGAAAATTCCAGTGCCTCTTTCAAACTCAAAGATCCTTGTTCCGTGTATGTCGCTGAACTGGGTGCGATATATTACGCATTAGGGATCATTGAAACATTGCCCATCGACCACTATTTTACTTTTTCAGACAGTCTCAGCTCAATAGAGGCAATCCGCTCAATGAAAGTTGATAAACGCTCATCTTATTTCCTAACAAGAATAAGACAACTATTGAGTGTTTTGTTCGAAAAATTATTCAAGATTACCTTAGCATGGGTTCCCTCTCATTGCTCGATTCCGGGGAATGAGAAAGTGGACTCGCTAGCTAAGGTGGGCGCTTTAGAAGGCACACTTTTTGAAAGGCAAATTGCTTATAATGAATTTTTCCACATTCCTCGTCAGTACACGCTCGTAAGTTGGCAGCGCATGTGGAGTGGAGATGAGTTCGGTCGTTGGTTACACACGATTATCCCTAAGGTCTCGACGAGTGCATGGTTCAAGGGATTGAATGTAGGTCGTGATTTCATTCGCGTGATATCTCGGCTTATGTCCAATCACTACAACCTAAACGCGCATCTCTATCGCATTGGGCTCGCAGCAAACAATCTTTGTGATTGTGGCGATGGCTACCACGACATCGAGCATGTTGTCTGGTCGTGTATCCGGTTCCATACTGCTCGCTCTCAGCTCTCTAGAGCACTGAGAGCACAAGGCCGACAATCGGATATCCCCGTCCGGGATATCTTAGGTAGCCGTGATCCTGATCTTCTGCTTCATCTATACCTGTTCCTCAGAAACGCCGATGTCAACGTTTAATGATGTTTCCTTCGTTGTGTCCCCGTTTCATATCCCTCCTATCCGATCGATAAACTTTTACTTAGTCGCGGCAATACATACACACACACTTTACAGATACACGGGCCAAATGTTGTGCAGTCCATCGATCATTCAACAAGAGCCAAAGGTTGTACCGCTCATGACAACTCTACACGAGCTGATGATTGCGCCAGCTAGTGATCATTCTATCCTGGATTCCTCGAGAAGACGCACCACGCTAGATATGGGGTACAGACAAGGGGGGCGTTGCTGATTAATGGTCAGCTGCATCCCAATAGGAAGTATCCCGTGTCGGGCACACGTACAGAGCATCGAAGACTGCGACATACCAATTATGAGAACACTTGTAATACTAACCTCGAGTCAACCGCGAGTAATCGGTTACATATTACTAACATAGTCTAAGCAAACATTGTCAAAATATTGAACTCCCGGCCCCGTTAGGCTGACGCCATATGAGCCTTAATAAAATATATAGTTTGGATAAAAAAAAAAAAAAAAATGACATCATGACTTTATCTAAATAGAATGTTCCGAAAGCTTATTTTCGACTTTCAAATAAAGGAAAAGATGGTGGAGTACGATTTCGGATTTGAGTCACTGTATGTATGTTGAATTATTGTTATTCTTGCTCCGGAAGCAACTTACTCAACACTATCCTGGTGTGAATTTCAACAACTTATCGTTTCTCTCCGGCATACTCGACAATTTATGAATGGAACAAAAAATAAATCAATCATTATTATCAGCAAACGCGTGCGGTACGAACAGGTTTGCAAATGCTCATACTAGCTTCCGGTAGAGACATGGGGGAGGGGAGGCAAACACGTTCAATGCAGTTCTATCAACTGGTAACCAAACACTGTTAAATCGATATTGATGGTGAGATGGAGAATTATTCCACGTAATTCAGTTCCATAAGGCAATTGGTCTCGTAAAAATCTCACAAAAACCCAAAATGTCTACTCCAAAGCCGATTTTGAACGTCGAAAATCTCGCGCTGACCAACAAGAAGATTGGTGAGCTGAAGAAGAAAGTTATGCTGGCTGGTAAGAATGCATCTGAACAAACCGAATCCCGTGACAATTACAAAATTTGCTCCTTCCCCAGAGGGACAGAAGAAAGCTTACACCGAAGAGTGGGCGGACACCAAAAAGGCACAGAACGATAAAATCGCCGAGCTGAAAAAAGAGGTGCGTGATTTGACCAACAAGTTGTCCTATTTGCACAATCCGAACAGCGCGAAAGCCCAAAAGAACGTGCAGGAAATCAAGCGCCGAGTGCAGCTTCCGCCTGGCGCCAAAACGATCCAGGATGCGCTGAAAATTGTCGATTTGAAAATTATCGACGTGAATAAGCAGGCGGACGCGGTTGAGGCGAAGCACAAGAAGCGGGAAATATACTACAAAAAGCTGCTCGATCAGCTGCACATGCTGATGGGTTATAGAAATTCCAACGCGGACGGATCGAATCCTCCCGAGACGGTCGAGGAGGATGCGAATCGGAAATTGATAACCCATTTGGAGAATGAAATTCACCGGACATCGGTCCAGTGGATGGAGGCGGAGCATATCCGGAAGAAGTATCGTGGCATAAAGTTCTCGCTGATGAGAGATGCGGAGAAGTTTGAGAGATCTCTGCTGGAGCTGGAGCAAGCCATCACCGAACAACAGGCAGAGATTACCAAGCTTGAGGGGGTCCACAAGGAGGCGATGCAAATGAGGGATAATACGAAGGGAATTCTCCAGCGGCAGGAGCAAACAACGCACTATGCCAACAAGGCGAGGGAGAAGCAAGCGCTGGAATTCCGCCGACAGGTAGAGGAACGGAAGCTGGAATTGGAGCGCCTTGAGCGGAAGATCTTCTCCTCTGGAAAAACGCTAATCCACCAGGAGAGTATAATATCCGCCAGTGGGGATCATGTGGGTGGTAAAGGGGAAGGTGAAGACTCTAGTGTGCACGATAAAGACAGCGCCTCGGTTATGGAGCAGAAATTCAAGAAGCTTATGCAGGCCACAGGTAATAGGCTTTGGTCGTCAAAATATTAACGCATAATTGACGAAAAAATTACTGTTCCCCAGGGGTTAGCGCTGCCAGCGAAGTCGTCGATCGTTTCCTGGCACAACGGGAGGCGTCAGCTCGACTCACCTATCTTCGCTCGATAACCGAGAATGAGAAGAAACAATTGGAGTCACAACGGGAGCTTATGACCGCCCAACTGGATGCGTTCAAATTCGCCGACGTTAAGGACAGTGATGTGTAAGTGCTTTCCGGCGAAATAGAACCGAATGTTGATAGTTTCTATATTTTTTCGATTGTTTTTTTTTCCTTTGCAGCAATCAAGAGGAGCTCGAGAAAATACGTAACTCAATCGAGGAACTAAAAGCACGCTGTGAGGAGTGTAACAAAGCGATTGGATATACTAAAAACGTCTTCAATACGATCAAAGATACGCTGATTGAGTTGCTCTTGACGCTGAGGGAAATCGATGAGAACCTGGAGATTCAATTTTCCCGCCGAATGACGATGAAGCAAGCCGAGTTGTTGGATCTCTCATCAGGGAATATTTCCGTTGATGATCTGGGAAATATGTTGGAGGAAAAAATTAAACTTGGAATGATAGCCAGCGGTCAGTTGGCTAACGATGCCGACAGTGGGGTGTCCGAAGATGAGAGCGAAGTACCCCGACCGACAAGTGCTCTACAGATTCCGACATCCAGTCCCTCGGTGGGCACATCTTCGGTGCAGGAGGATCGGGAAAAACCTCCAGCATATCCGCCGGTTTACATGAATTTGATTGCCGGTCGAACGACCGCGCAGATTTCATCCGCTTCGCCAGGGCCGGGAACAATAGTGGTGCTTTCGGACGATGAAGCGGAAGTGCCGTCGAGAAGCTATCTCAAACGACAGGCCAATATGATTATCGAGGCGAAATCTCGAAGGAAGGGATTCCGGATGCCGCCACCGAAACGGCGCTAGAGAGGTGGTTTGATTATGATACGAAAATCTTTTTATTCTTTTCTTCCTCTTTTTAACACGTTGAGCCCTGTGTCGGTTCCGAGGGACTGTCATTAAACTTTTTGCTAGAAAAACGTTTATCACTGGGACTGACATGGTTTGTTTTCGGATGTTTTACGATATGTGGCTACTTTCTAGTTGAATTTCTGAGTTTTTTTTTGTATAATAAATATCTTTGGAAGCGGAGACCGACACTAATATTGTGCAAATACTCTTTATGCTGACTGAATGGAAATCGCTGCAAGAATAATCCGGGGCTCCGGCGTGTTAACGATCAGAAAAAAATGACACAGTTATTCTAATTTATTTTTTAAGCTAAACTGATATGAAAAGTGAGCCATATATTTCGTACTATATTGTGACTACTGAGTAAAACCTACTTCTATAATAATTCTATATTCAACATTATCGTCAGAAGAATAAACGCAAATAGATATGTATTCGCATCAGAATCTTAAATTTAAGCTTGATTCATTTAGAATCACAAAACTATTCGTGTCTCGGGATTGGTTAAAGGCACAAAAAATGTTTTTATACCATAATGTAAATATTTTTTTTCCAGAAAAAATTGTAAGAGGTTGTATCTAGGACACGACCGCATTTTCAACGTAGAACTACGCAATCATATTATGCAATCCACTTGTTTAACACTTCGAATATTATTTTAAAATGCATCGAAATTTTTGTAATAGATTATGTTCTACGTTACAGGTAAATTTGATGAACGTCCTTTTACGTTTGATATGATGCCTACGACTACCAAAATATATGAACGGAAGAATTGTCAAACGATCATTGTATTTTACATTTCCCCCTGAAATTATTGCACATCTCATGTTAACGTAGTTCTCGAACCGCGAAAGTTCATTCACCTCTAGTATCTGAAATAACTATTTTCCCAGACTTCTCAGTTTAAAAGTACATTTAAGGGAAACATATTCCGGTTTGCACAACGACAAGCGAGTACAAAAGTACTCAACAGCAAAAAATACCACCGACTTGCATGTATTTGCAAAGCGGATTTAATTTTGAAGTCCGTATCAGGGAAACACAGCTCGGTGGGAACAAAAATACCCTTGCATGTATATTTGCAAAGCGAATTTCCACAGGAACATCGATTTTGAAGTCTGTGTTGGGGAAAACGTAAATCGGGCCAACCAAAACATGGCAGTTAGGGCGTTTAGATAACGCTTGACATATTACAGTTATTCAATTGTTCATCTCATGAAAAATAACATTTTATTAATTGTGATAGACGCGTAGAAATATTTCCTATCAATTGGTGCAAACATCTCTCCGATCTATGAGGAAATGTTGAGTTATAAGCATTCGAAATACGGATAGGGTTGGCAAACACATATCGGGAGAACAAATGTATGGGAAAAATGAAATTCTTCCAGTTTTCATGAATTTAAACCTTTTAGAGATTAGCGAATTGTAATGTATAGCATATCAAACAAATCTCAGAGAATTTCCGATTCGATTGGTATGCAAATCATGAGAATTCGTTCACAGTGAAAGTAGTTATTAACGTAAACTTTATTTCATAAAAACGTGACCTATTTTCTGATTTGGCACCCTTCCTGAAAGACGTAGTTCTACGTCAAAAATATTGAAAAAAAAACTATTCCGTTACAGTTTGGATGAATTTTCGTACTTTTCTTCGGATACAAAGGCTGGGTTTCATGTGTGCAGCATCCCGAGTCACATTGGCACCCTTCTTCAATGTCCGCTTGGCAACATTTTTCGATCGGGCGGAATAAGGAAGATTGAGAACTTTTTCAATTGAATCGACCCCATTGTCACAGTACTACTGAAGCACCTCTCGACTGTAGTGGCAGCTCGCCAAGTATGGCCAATACCTCATCGATATTTTGTGAGTCTTAATAAACGGAAGGAGACGTTTCTGCAAGCAATCTTTCCTATAAAGTTTTGAGCTACACCTTGCAAAATCAAGAACTTCTTGGCAAATCATCAAGTCAAAGACATATCCACTGGCAGTAATCTTATAGGATATCAGGTCTGACAGCTCAGCATCAGCATGCATCCTTCGTACATCGTCAAAAACTTGTTGTACGACTTTCGAGCGTGTCTTCTAGCTGCCACTTTTTTTTTTTATTCTCCGAACGGTACTTCGGTTAGAGTTGTGTTTTTTGGGCGATATCGTAGTCCGAGAGTCCCGGGTTTGCCTTAATTGTTCTCAATACCTTCAACGTCAGCTTCCAATAGTAAGTTCCATTACGATTTTTCAAAACAAAACAGATCAATAGATAGATACAGGTTTTCCAAACATTTTGCTGTTAAAAGATTTCAGATACCTCCACTACGAACGCTGCTATAAAATAAACAATGATGGCGGATTCTAGCTGAATCAAACCTTATTACTGAATGACTGTCCTTATACTTTATCGTAAAGCTTTTGTGGGTCGCCTATCATTCCAGGATGTTCAACAGATATTCCTACGTGTATACCATAGGCACATCATCTCTGGAGCGAGTGAATTTTTTATTCGATAGATAGAGTAAATTTCATTCATTAGTTTCATCGTCTCGAAACTTCGTTTTAATGAACATATTTTAGTTGGTGACCTGAATAAATCACCACAGAAAACAATTGCTTCAGAAACAACCGCTCAGAAAAAGTGTAGTAGACTAGAAATAATGTGGCGCGGGAAAAACATCATGGGTATAAATACCTCACAGAAAAATGCGTAATTTTTATTATAAACTAGCTGACCCGGCAAACTTCGTCCCGCCCAAAATTTATTTTTCGTTATCACATTCACGTTTTCTTACATTGCGCACGTTCGTGGGTCCAGTCGCAGAACTATTCATTGATTGATTTTCTAATCTACCCTTTAAAATTACTTTTTACTATAAAATTCCTAGTACTTCTACCAAAACTCGTTATTATAATATCAGATTACTTTCAGACACAATTCCCGTTCAATTTTTTTCAACCACTTGCAAATAACATGTTTCTCCGTTACATGGAATAAATGTTTGATACAGAAAAAATGATAGTATAAACACAGCTCTAAATCGGACAATTCCTTTCTTGAGTTTTGCTCTTATCAACACATTCGGTGATTTTTTTTTTATGTATATAGATGGAAGATGAAATAGGAGTGCGTTTTGTCACATTAAAAAAAATCAATTGTCATGTTTGGTTGGAATATGTTTGGTTGAAATATGTGTATTATTTTTACGGGACCACCTCTCCATTTCAGAGGAGAGAGGAGTGGCATACCATCATAGAAACATTTCTCAACATTTTCACATGCAGAAATTTGTGTTTCATATGTATGGAAGCTCCCCCTTAGAGAGGGGGTGGAGTGTCTAACCACCGTAAAAACATTGATTTCACCCTAAAACCTCCACATGCCAAATTTGATTTCATATGCTTGATTAATTCTCGAGTAATGCAGAAATTTGTGTTTAATTTGTATGGCAGCCCATCCTAAGAGAAGGGGGAAGAATATCTAACCACCATAGAACCATTTATTGCACCCTGAAACCTCCACATGCCAAACTTAGTTTCATATGCTTGATTTATTCTCGAGTAATGGCATGTAATTATTCGAAATATTTTTGCCAATTTTTAGGGGAAAAACAATAAGGATATATTTTTAGGATACACACTTATACGATTCTACACTTCGTTTCATAACTATAGAATCACTCTTTTTTTTAGCCTTTAGAGATGCGAAAGATATCGGTCCAAATGATAAAATGGTATACAATGACTATTTTCGTTTGTAAAACAAACTTTGTAACCTTCCTTCAAAAAAAATAAAGTATCGGTGTTCCATAACTCCTCATTTAACATTATCACTCCTTTATAAAATAAACGAAGATAGGTTATGTTTCCCACTATTTACACTTCGTTTCAACCGAGCTGAAAAATTCAAAAACTTGAGTGGTTCTAACTTCTTGAAAGGTACTGTATGTGCACCGTTTTTTTCTCCACAAATCCACAGACCTTTTGTTTTCTTGTCAAAAAACTGTGCAAGATACTTTTTACGCCATTCCACGAGTCGAAATTCTTGCCCTTTTTTCCAACGGCATCTGAAGATGCAATATCTGGTGAGTACGTCCAAAATAGGTACTCCACCGAGTACCACATCCCAGTCAAACTCCAAGAATTTTATTCGGGCTGTCAAAGAAACATGGGATTTGGCATAATTCTGGTGGAACAGCTTATCCATCATATTGACTAATTATAAATCAATAATTTTAGTTTGGTTGTGTAGTTGCAGAATTCCGTAGTCAAGTCACTTTTTGTTGCCGGCGACTGCCGAAGCAGTTCTAGTCGAAGCGAAGCTACTGAGAGTAGAGTCGGTCCTCATTTTTCACCTTCGAAAATGTCGGGCCCTTTCTTTGGATACTCATTTCGTAGCTCCCCGGTCAGTTTCACGTAAAATCTATCCGTTTCGTGGTTTTATATCCACTCATTCATCATCATGCTGCGGTTACGGAGCCGTTTTCGTTTTTCTGATCTATCATTTTCAATCCTTTTCATAGGTTCAGTAGCCAGGACAACTGCCAAAGTACAATATGACGTTTACAGTGACAGTGGCCATTTTCATCTAGAAATATTTTTTCTTTGAAAAATGACAGCGGACGCATACAAAATAGTATTCGACTCGGCAAATAGTGTACTGTGTGATAACCATGCTTGTCGTTCACTCCAAATAAAACTATTCCGCCAAATAGTCTTATGTTAATTTTTAACAACCCTATACTCGCACATTGGTCTGTCAGACCGAGAAATCAATAATTCGTTCATTTCTCAGAAAATATCAACACAACGACTTTGCGATTCTGTCTAGTTCGTTGTTCGTCGTTCGTCATCGTTTAGCGTATCGCATGTGTTGGTAAAAAGGGGACGTGTGCCACTTCTTTAACACTTTCGATCTGACACACCGACGCGAATATAGGAATAACTTTTTTGGACAAGTGCCTTTTTTCATATTCTACAATATTGTTGAATGAAATGTATAAATTAAGGTTAGTGGCGTGGAATATTTGTTGAATATAATGCATAAGATCATTACAGGACTATTCTTATTTGATTTCAGTCCCTTTTGTAACTGGATTGAATGGATGCATATATTAACTATTCGTCGATATATTCGTCGTTAGATTCATACGTTCAAAAGCAAAATATATGTTTGACTTTCGTATAGTTATTCGCTAAACATAATGGTCATACATATACACACTTGGGGACTGATCGGTAGCTTATGGTAATTTTTAACAATTACAGTTTCGGGGATATTGTTTTTAATAATGGACAATATCGACAAGAAAACGAGAAAAAGAGAAGCAAGTTCCTAGAAATCCTTTTATATCATCTTTTTATGCCTCATCTAAAAAAAGGCATTAATTCTTAGTTTACCAAGAAAACAGAGACAAAGAGAATATTAGAAATATGCAAACTTTATATTCCAGAACCTTTATCATCTGGTAATTATCTAAAGGGTGTGTCACATCAAATTGCATCACGGAAAAAACGCTGTAGAAATTCGCCCATTAGACCTATCCTTTTGAAAATTTTAGACAGTAAAATAAAAACTATTAAACAACTTTTGGCATTTTCTTTTTATTCATACTTCGATCCCAAGCCCGTATGCTCGCACCTTCCTCTTTACCCCGTCCATAAGGTTCTGTACAACGTCAGGTTGTAGTTTTTTCTAAACAGAAATCCATTTTCTCTTGAAGTCCGCCTCCGATTTGACAACTTTTGGGTTCTTCCGGAGGGCCTGCTTCATAATCGCCCAATATTTCTCTATTGGGCGAAGCTCCGGCGCGTTGGGCGGGTTCATTTCCTTTGGCACGAAGGTGACCCCGTTGGCTTCGTACCACTCCAACACGTCCTTTGAATAGTGGCACGAAGCGAGATCCGGCCAGAAGATGGTCGGGTCCTCGTGCTGCTTCAATAGTGGTAGTAAGCCCTTCTGTAGGCACTCTTTAAGGTAAACCTGCCCGTTTACCGTGCCGGTCATCACGAAGAGGGCGCTAAGCTTTCCGCAAGAGCAGATCGCTTGCCACACCATGTACCTTTTGGCAAACTTGGATAGTTTCTGCTTGCGAATCTCCTCCGGAACGCTGAATTTGTCCTCTGCGGAGAAGCACAACAGGCCCGGCAGCTGACGAAAGTCCGCTTTGACGTAGGTTTCGTCGTCCATTACAAGGCAATGCGGCTTCGTCAGCATTTCGGTGTACAGCTTCCGGGCTCGCGTCTTCCCCACCATGTTTTGCCTTTCGTCGCGGTTAGGAGCCTTCTGAACCTTGTATGTACGCAGGCCCTCCCGCTGCTTGGTCCGCTGGACGAATGAACTTGACAAATTCAGCTTATTGGCGACATCCCGGACCGAACTTCTCGGATCACGTCTAAACTGCTTAACTACGCGCTTGTGATCTTTTTCACTGACGGAGCATCCATTTTTGCCGTTCTTCACCTTCCGGTCGATGGTTAGGTTCTCGAAGTATCGTTTTAGTACTCTGCTGACCGTGGATTGGACGATTCCCAGCATCTTACCGATGTCCCGATGTGACAACTCCGGATACTCGAAATGAGTGCACAGGATTAATTCACGACGCTCTTTTTCGTTCGACGACAGTTTTCCAAATTTACGAAAAATTGACAGTGAAGCATGGCCAACGTGATCTATACACTCTTATCTGATTATAAGCGAAAGCTGAAGATATAATTCCTAAAAATTAAATTTCTACAGCGTTTTTTCCGTGATGCAATTTGATGTGACACACCCTTTAGAAGGTCGTTATACATTCTTCTCACTGCAAGAAATGTAAAAAATATGTTTGTTTCGAGCATGCACTTATGCTATGTTCTGATTCTTACTCCAATGAAACCACAATGGATTAATACGTTTTTATGTTATTTTCTAGCTCTTTATACTTCAATGAATTATATTCAGTTGCTTACTTTTAATTAATAACAGTGAAACATTCGAATTTCGTTATTTGTGTTGGAGTATCAAAATTACTCTGTTTTGAGGAGGCTGGAGGACTATTAAAACATAATAAAGACGAAGAAAACATATTTTTGGATTTTTTTCATAAAAAATAATACCCTCTTCTTGAAATAAATGATAATGAAGCCTGAAAAATATACAATGGCAACATTACAGAGAAGTTAATTTTTCGGTCTGTGACACCGTGCGCGAGTATGTTATGATTTTTCACGCGAGTACAGGAGGGTTAACAAAAACAAATAGGACTAATCTATATTTTAAAGTGCATTTTGCTGCGAGAAGTAAAATTGAATTGTTATTAACATTTTGACGTCCGCACGATTCGTAAAGAAATATTCGCTTGGCGCCGGCAGCGCTAATTCGGATTATTTGGCTTGTCACAGCCCGTTCTTCGGAATTATCGGATTTTCAGGAAATTATAAATTGTTAACTTTTACTAATCTCATCGATAGTTTTCATAAGTTCTAAACCCTGTTCACCTACTTTCACGACATTTCGATTATATACATACGTAAATATTACAAACCTGTCCATATTCCCCCCACTACATGTCCACGCGGGTAATCATCGAAAAAATGTTCTACTTTTCGGTCTGATTTTATTTTAGTAAAAACATTGAAAAACATTCGGTCAATTAATTCGAAAAACAGTATATTGGAATGCAAGAAACTGCATTTAAGTTTGGAGAAACATTTTACTATGTCCGTATTTCCCCATCCCCTTCTCATTAAAACACATTAAAACACGTAAGCGTGTTGGCGTGTGTAAGTTATTGTTACCTAAACAAAACCCCAACAGAATGCAAACGATACTAAAGTGCTGTCGCCGGCCACTGAGATACTATATACACGTAACCATTGTGGTGTCGCCGGCATTCAGACGCTAGTTTTCGTACGTAACCACTGTGGTGTCGCCGGGCGCCAAAGTGTTAAGTTTAGAGAAGTTCAAAAGCGAATAATATCGAAATTTCAGTATCTGTAAAAATATCAACTTGGCCCTTCTGATTTTGAACGCTAACATTAATTGATGAAAAAAATGTAGTTCGTTTATTTTTATCAATTCGATTATTTTTGACTTTAATAACAATACTTTCTCTATGTAGTGATTTTTTATAAGAAAAGCAACACTTATATTATTGGATCTTTCCTGACATTTCTATCGGAATCTTTTTGACAACCAATTTGACCCAGGTTAGCAGTAATAACAACCCCTACTGTAGCATATCGACAAAGTATCGAAAATCCAGTGCAATGCAACACTGATATCTACAAAGGTGGAAATACTCGTGGGCTTTGATTGAGTGAGTTCGCATCACATCCATACAACCACTGCCTGATCGAAACAAACCAAGGGTCATGACGTCAGGAATTTGACACCTGAAAAACAATCTCCATGTGTGTGCAAAGCGATTCAATGCTACAGTTCATTCCGTGTCAATGTGTTCGTGAGCCTTCCTCGGTGGCGCACTTTTACATGAATGACCGAACGAACGAATATCGGAATAAGGTGGTTGACGGTTTGTTGATCTACACGCGCAGACGATATGCTCACCCCCGTGGCTCATAGAACAGCATGGAGAAAATTATTTCCGTCTCTCTGTGCATAACACTCTCCCAACCACTGGCTGGCTCACTAGGTGGACTAGCAGACATTGCAGAGGTTGCGTGTGAGATTGATGAACACAAAATCCAGAGAAAAGCGTTCGCACGCATACCATCATGCGCTTCGCACTGAGAGCTAAAGGCTAGAGGCGCAAGTTCCAGCGAAGATATGCGCGATGCAGAGGGCAAGAAGCTTAAAACTGGTTCTCGACCCCCGAGCCGGGGGGCTACGCGATGAAATTGAATGTTTGCTTTCAAAGGGAAACCATAACTGAAATTTATGTTTTACGATGCCACGATCGTTTTGAAGAAAAATTGTGGTTTTCAGATATCGGTGGTGAAAACACATTCAAAGACCCCTCGTTATCTAAAACTGGTTTTGTCACCACAGATGTTTTATCTCTTTTTCCCCCAAGAGCCCAATTTATCTGGTTCTCGCTCGATCGTAAAGTTTCGCACTGACTGCAAGTAGATCCGGAATCCTTTCCCACGTTTGAATGAGCGCATTTTGTATGGAAGCGTTTGAAAAACGCTCCGTAATTACAATCCGTATTGCGAGTAATGCCAAATTTCATTGATTCCGGTGTGTCGACGGAAGTAAAAAACCCCCGTAGCGTGTCGAAATAACGATCGACGGGTAGCAATACGGGCCAGCAGCCATTTTGCATTTCCCCTTGTGCTAGCACCATCCCGCTCGATCACACGGCTAGGTAGAGGAACCGGCGATGGGGCACTCTCTCCCTCTCTCGTCCACACACGGAGGCTAGCGGCGCGCTCTCGGGTGTTTGTGTGTTCTAGGAAAACAAGTCCTGCTCAAAGTGTATCGAGACGCGAGAGTGAATGCACATGCTCCGTGCGCTCAGTGTAATTTTTTTTTTGATCATTGGTCCGTTGGAAAAAGCTTCCTGCAGCTTTCTGGGCTGCTCTGAAGTGCCTTGTGGTGTGTAGTGCCTCTCGTCTCAGGAGGACCCATTGCCTGGGATCACGTATGGAGAATTGTGCTGGGTTTACGACGGTGAGGTGCGATCGTGACGGTGGAGGAGGATCCTTCTAGTGTGTGGCTTGTTTGCTTAATTGTTGTGCTCATGTGTTTCCGCGCGTTGTCCTGAAGCACGCAAAGGACTGTTTTGGCTGTTTTTTTTTGTGTGTAAGAAAGTGATCTGAGAAAACACAGTGGATGATGATCATGAAGAAACCGGAAGAGATCCAAGAAGGCAATTAAATCTTGAGCAAAGCCCCGTAATGCGTGTGAAACAAAGGAAGTCCAAGATAGAGGACCGGAAGTGATTTTGAGATTTTAACGGGATCGAATCGTGTGCGCTGATCGAGTGGTGGAAAAATACGATTTTACTAATAGCCAAATGATCAACAGTTTGGTGTTCGAGTGGATGGTGCAGCAACGATTACAATGAGTGTTAACCGGGAGTTTGGGCCTTCTGAATGCCAAGCAAAGGATGAATCGTGAGGAGTGAATGTATCGCGATTGCAGGAAAAATAGTGCTCAGTGCTCGGTATACAAATGGGAAAACCAAACCTTGTTTTAATAGTCGGGTGCAACATGGTAGAGTGAACCGTGGTTTAGTGCGTAACGGGGGAAAAGATAAGGATTTATTCGGGTGATAGATTACAACCGGGGTGAACAATACCCACCGGAAGGATTTGAATATTTCCTGGAGGAGAAATATCTCGACACGGGACTATGTGGTTAACGACGACCGCCCGAAGGAGGTCGTCCTCCGTAAGGGCCACCGAGCTTTCAGATCTGTGGATTAGGCTACTCATTGCGGGATTTCTGCTGGCCACCATTGTCGACTCAGCTGCTGGTAAGTGCTTCCATCATATATTTTAAAATCATGGAACAAATTTAGCAATTTGAAAACAAGGAATAAGCCACACAACCTAGATTCGGGAGGGGCGAGTTCGCATACTACCACGCAACCCAAAACAAGGATACGTTCGCACAAATACTTGTGCAATACGCAGCGCAGGATGCGCAGCATGTTACGTTGGTTCCGAATGACACAGCCAAGGATAACCACAAATGCAACGGGGGCAGAAGCGAAAGAGGCAGACAGAGACAGAGAATGAAGGATATAGCACACACTCTCTCAACTGGCCCCGGCCGGGGTGTTCTTTGCTTTCTCGCGAAAGCAGGAAACTTTTTGCGCACACCTGCAACTGCGCTGTTCCAACAAAAATCTCTTCGCTTCGCGTTGCTTTTGAAGCTCGATGCGCCTTTGTAACTCAAATGTTATTTAGGACTTTCTTCCCGACCCGGATTCCTTTTTGGCCTGGTTTGGGTTCGGTTCGTCGTGTGTATGCAAACAAGATCCTTGCTGCCTGCCTCCTCTGTATGTTTCGTTACATCGATTTGTTGTGTGCATTACACTGCGCGGAAAGGACAACGCACTGTGTGATGGTATGCGTTGAAATTTCTGTTTTGACAGCCTCAATACTAATGTGTGTGTGTGCCTATTTGTAGTGCATTATGGGCCAACTGTCGATTTTTTTGGGAAACCGTAAAGCGAAGATTGACATCTGGGGCGCAGTCTGAATGCGATGTAATGTATGTAAGCTGGAAGTTATGTTTCATTTGAAACTTGAATCTATGAAATAGATTCTTTTGATGGATTTTTGTTCGCAATTTTATAAGATGCAGTATCATTTTTTAAAATAGAGCTCATCTATAGACAATCAGTGTGGAAACGCAGCCTAACTGCATCTTGATTTGTTCATATTGTTATTTTGGACATCATTTCTAATCTTGTTGGTCTTGTCCTGATTCCAACATTCCAACATTCCAACACGTTCTTCAAGTTATCGCATCTGTGTTTATATTTTGGTCTTTGGAAGAGAAATGAAACCTTCCATTCACAATGCTTATAAAAATATAACTTACACTTTGGGGTAGCAAAGACCGGATATTATGCTGGATATTGATCGGTTTTCGATTTTCCCTAGAAATTGGGTCATTTTTTGAAAGTTCGGCTTCGGAGTTTTTTCACACTTTGTTACTGTCTGTGGAAACATTCTTATTTTAGTGATTCACACAAAAATCTTCCCACTATCTACCCGAACAGTTCTCAAACAGACCTTTCAATGGTCATCACTAACAGTACTTCCTCACCGTTGAACTGTGCGCAAATATTGATTTATCGTGCCAATATTTACACATTATTATGTACAGATGAAAGTCAACCTGAGATAAAAAAAAATGTTTTATACGTTAGTTTTTCGTTTTCTAGGGTACGGACTTCATTTCTAATATATTTTATTGAGATTTGAACAGCTTCATGTCGAAACAGCCTAGCCCCATTTAACAGTTTTATCTGAAGCTTAAATAATCTTTGTTCGTGCGCAATTCGGAATATTCATCTCTCTTTCTACAAACTAGATTTCGTTTTCGTGTTTATTATCACCAAATGTGTATAATTGCTAGACACCAGAAATAGTGCTTAGCGAATTTAAAGCATCAAGAGCATAAATAAATCAAGAGCACATTTTCAAGGAATTTGCCTGAATTTGACTGTGTTTGGATCTTTGTAGGGTTCGCAGACAGTTACATGATTTAGCCCATTGAATCATTTCGATGGAATATTTAATTATGAACACAAATTAAACAGTGGTACATTTTTTTCAATTGAAAGTACACAAAAAATTGAGAATAAGAGGAACGTATTTACAAGTCTTTCGTAGCGATAGGATTAATAGCATTTTTAACAACTAAATTCTCCCTGTTTCTGCAATTTTCTCATCGGTAATTAACCCTTTCACGTACAACATCGAGTCTCTCTCGTGGTGTGCTTGCATATCACAAGGCACTAAGACGCTCAGCCGAGTAGTGAAATTACTCGATGCGTGACCCATCGAAGCGTTGCATTTTGTTCGCTCTTTTGGAAATCAAATCATACGCGAAGGGGTTAAGTTTCAGTACAGTTTTCGGCTACAATTAACATACGCTTTTCTTCTCAAAGCCTTCTCATTGAGGCATTTCAGAGGAAAAGTGACATTTATGGGGAAATTCGTTCACTCACTGCGCCTACATTTGTAGGCGGCTGCCAAATAAATCAGAGTCCTTCTCTCACACAACACCTTTAAGGTCTACTCAAAGTAAACGAGACTGTCCCAAATAATCGATCTTGCGCAAAATATAGTTTTCTTTTGGAAAACCATTAGAATTGGTCCCTTTTGGAACGTTTACTTCCCAGCTGGAAATCAACAGGTATCCGGTTATTGTTTAGCTTGTTAGGTTATGTGCTCCATACTTTCTCATTTTCAGTATAACGAAGCACTTAATGTGTTATGATTTGTGCATACAAACTGTGTTTATTCGATGAAATTGAAATATATCATTTTATTCAATGTATTTCCGTTTTTTCCATACGAATCGAAGCGCTGTTCAGCAAGTGCGTGTCTCATCCATGAAAATAGGTAGTAATCGGAAGTAATCGAGCGAAAGTACTTCCCAACTCAATCGTTTCTTTAACCTACAGTAGGATTGGGCGATCTCGGATCGATTCTTAGAAGATCGATCTTTTCCATTCCGATTTCCGATTTTGTGCATCGATCTTTTGTACTCGAAAAAATCGATTTTTTTTATTTCGATCTTTTCGATCCTAGAATTTTTTTTGTAGATTCTTTTTTCTGTATACATCGATTATTTATCTCACCAAAGGCCACTAAACATTTTGTTTTAAACATAATGTCAACACTTGGATCGCATATTACAGAAAAAACGGCAGCTATTGAGGGGATATATTGTAACCAGTTGCGCAGTTGCTTTTTTAGAATTGGCGTCAAAATCAAGAATCGACTTAAACTAAATGACAGATGTATGGCACGATTGGCTTTTATGGGATCATTGTCAACGTAGTTCTGAGTGGTATCGTTCTGGCCGATTGTTGAATGTCTAATAATGGTTTCTTCAATTAATGTATTAAATAAAACGACTGCTTGACGGCACAAGGGGTTGAGCTGAGGAACAAAACAAAATGCTTTTGATGCTTGAATGAAATTATTAAATTTGTATTCCCTGTTTGAAGAAAATACGGCATTCATACAAAATAAGCAGATAAATTGATTTTTTTTAATTTTTCAAAGATCGATTCTGTGGTACCGATTTAATCAGTGGATCGATCCCTACGCCGTTTGAAAAATCGATTCGACAAGATCGATCTTTCTATAAAGATCACTCAGCCCTTCTTCTTTTTTCTACAAATTTTAGAATAGTTTAAAACATGAACTCTTAGTTTGGTATAATGCAATTACAGTAATAGAATATCATCTTTCCGTGCATTCTGATAGCTGTAGAACTTGTGATTTGTTTAGTTGAACAACCTCGCCAACCCTGCCCCGTGTAGCAAAATTAACAACAAGACCTATTAGATAGTCAGTGAAGACTAGAGAGCAATTCCACTAGGTTTGGGCGATCTTGCATTGATATTCAGAAGATCGATCTTTTTCTTTCCGATTTCCAATTTCTTGGATCGATTCTTTGTACTCCGAAAAAAAAGCGAAAATCGATCATTTCTTTCCGACTTTCCGATCATTTTGATCTTGATATTTTGATTTTTTTTTGTAAATTTGTTTTTCAGTGAACATTGGTGTTAATCTCACCAAAACCCACCTAACAAATTTCATAAACATTGAGTCCCTTTCAAGGTTGTCAAATTAGTTATCATAAATTTAGGAGAAGCAGTTTTGTATGTTTGGTCATTACAAAACAAGTGGTCACAAGTTGGGGGGTCTTCGTAGCCTAATTGGTTGCGTGTTCGCTACATAGCGAACAATCGTGAGCTTATAACTCATGGCCCTCAACTGACCATCTTTGTGTGTTATTCTAGCTACTACGTCTATGCATCAATCATCATGTGATGGTGATCCCAGCCTCTCACTCCACATACGATCGATGTGCTACATCGGTAATTGGTACTATTTATAAACACAACAATGGAAGCCTCATATCAACAGTCCCGCTGTGTCCAACTGTGAACATTCGAACAATAGGAATATTCTTACGCCGAAAAATGCGACATGTGTTGTGTATCAATAGAACAAGAAAGAATACTCTTACGCCTAAATGGCTGATGTGTAATAGATAAAAATGTGTATCGATGAGATAGGAATACTTTTACGCCCATATCACTACTGTGTAACATACAACATGAGAAAAAATGTACACGATAAATTCGGCTCTGTAACAGCTGAATTGCTAGATGAGCCTAGTAATAAAAAAATAATAAACAGATGGGATAAAAAAAAGTTATATTTATGGTGACATCAGGTCCAGCGGAAGCATTCTTTTCCAGAACAGAGACTACTACCAGGTTTCGACAGAATCCCATGGCACGGTTGGCTTTCATGGATTTATTATCAGCGTAGATTCTTCCCGAACAGTTGTTGAATTTCTAATAATAATTTTCAATTAATTTATTTAGTTAAATAATTGAATGACGGTACAAGATTTTGTGAGCCTTTGAATTTTTTTTTCTGCCAGGAATCTTAACTACTTCATATACTATGAATGAAAAATGGAACTGTATCATGTAGATTTTTGTTCTTTTTAGCCACTTTTGACAAAGGTGTCGTAAAAATCGTGATACAAATATCGATAAAAGGTTTCCTTTGACACTTTTGATAGAAATAGTGCTAAGCATTGATCATGGTTCGTTTAATCGAAATTAAATTTTAAAAACTTCTCTTTTTTTCTAGAAATTGATGTACGTTTAGGACGTCTACGAGATATCCAAAATTTACTAGTTTATGGATGAGCATCGCAGAATATATGTGAGACAGGCAACAATGATGTTAGATATTTGATTTCTTTATTCGGCGAACAGAAGCAAATTTCCCTTTGAGGTAGCTTTCATCATCACTAACATGGAAAATCGCTTGGAAACTGGCAGACATCTTGCTGCAGTGAAGGCATCCAACGTTATGTGGAAAATGAATCCCTATTGCACAACATTTTCAAATGAGAATGAAGTAGCTTTCTCGATTCGTGATTGATTCCAAATACACATTGAAAAAGGAATATCTTGTATCGTGATTCTCCTTCTCAGTATTTCCTTCATTTTCTAATAGGCTCAGGCGTAAGTTTGAGTGATTAGAAGGTTTCCAATCAAACAAAGTTCCACAGCGAAACTTCAGCTTCTAGAAGTAGTTGTCCTCGTACAATTTTGAGTCCAATACACCAAACTTTGATTTTATTTTGAATGAAAAGTTCAAACTACTCGCTACTATGTATTATGTGACATTCAACACTTTTGGCTGGTTCGTCACTTTACTTCCATTTCGAAAATAATGTCGGAAGTGAGAATTTAACTCGTGGCCTTTAGCGGGAGAGATACGATTTTTTTTTCCAAAAATGTTGTACATAAGGTGGCAACTCTTCAAAAATTTCATTATGTTGTGTCCAATTTCCAATGGCGATTTTTTTTTCATAAGGGCGTATTCAAAATTATTGATTAAATTATTGACGAAAGCGTCACGGATGATACGAACGAATTGAATGATTTCAATATCGAAGAAGAAGACGAAAAAGGAGAACTGATGATACAAGCACGCTGCAGGGGCTCACCTATCCAACTTAGAAAATATACAAAAGCTCGCCATGGGTGGGTTAAAGATAGTAGCCACCAAACTGTTGCTAAAAATCGACAGAGTTGCTGAAAAGTCAACGAACCTTATGGTAAAAATAACATATTAACAACATTGTTGAAAAAATTAAAATTGAATTTAATGTTAAAAAAAATTAAAAATTTCTCTTCTGTATATTTTTATCAGAGTACTGTTCTAATCTAACAATGTTTGATTGATAGTTGTACCGTGTTGGGCTCACCAGAGTGGAGATATAAATTTTGAAAAATTGAAGAAACTTAAAATTATTTTTTCATTACAAAATAATTCTGTCTCAAAATGTTTGCCGTTGGTTGGCTTTGAAATTTTATAATTATGAGAACAATATCCTCATTCTGGTTTCATTTCGAGGGGAAATTGTCATCTTGAAAGGATTGACAGAGATAGTATTTGGTAATTTAGAGACAATTGAGACAAATAAATAGAGTCGTCAATGTTGAGAAAATTGAGAGCGACAATATTATTAATGTCGAGAGGATTGAGAGAGATCGTGTTGTCAATGTCAGAGAAATTGAAAGAGAGAGTGTTGTTAATGTTGAGAGAATCGAGAGCTATAATGTTTTTTTTCCCAAAATATATATTTTATTAAGCCACATGTGGCGTTAGCCTGACGGGGCCGGGAGTCCAATATTTTGACAATTTTTGTCTTACAACTATGTTAGTAATATGTAACCGATTACTCGCGGTTGACTCGAGGTTAGTATTACAAAGATTCTCATAATTGGGATGTTGTAGTCTCCAGTGTTCTGTATGTGTGGCCGACACGGGATACTTCCTATTGGAGTGTAACTGACCATTGATCAGCGAAGCCCCCCTAGTCTGTACCTCATATCAATCGTGGTGCGTCTCTCTTGACTCGAGGAATCCAGGGTAGAATGGTCACTGGGCGGTACAATCTTCAGCTCGTGTAGAGTTGCCATGAGTGGTACAACCTTAGCTATAATGTTGGTAATGTCGCGATAATTGAGAGAAAGATAGTGGTGTTAACTGCTCGCCACAAATTGTTAAACAAAATATATCAAATACCAGGATAGTAAATATCTAATGTTAAATATTAGGAAAGGTTCCTTCTGGACCTAGTTATATTGATTGTCATAGCAGACTTTGGGATCGGAGGGATGGATCACGCAACAGGTGAACTTTTGACATCTTTTATATCATCACTCGGTACAATAAGTATAATAATGTGATTAGCTAATATGACAATCAAACCGATTGCGGGAAAATGGAAATGGAAAAATTGGAATTCATTGCAGCGCTCCTTCCGCTTTGGTATTTTTTGTATCGAAATACATTCGCGGCAAAAAATGTTATTTACGCTCAAACTATTTCATGAGAACGTGAAATGTTTTCCGATTTGGAACCTTTAATGAAAGACACAGTCCTACGTGTTTAAAAGGGATGAATTGGTGAACTTTGTGTGACAATTTCAGCAGTTGTTGGGAGGCCAAAAATGTCACTCATTCATTCCGGTTCAAGGTTGTGTTATGGTTAACTCCTAATATAACATTAGAGAAAACTCCCAAAAAATATTATCTGACTGAGATAGCCTTTTGAATTGAAACAGGAGTATGGTTGATATTTAATGGTAAGAGAGTTGATACGGTTTTGAAAATTGTGAGAGAATCGAGTAAGTTGAGAGAGATGAAAAAGTATAGAGTTGAGCGATTAACGG